>NC_141136.1:113405238-113557493 GCF_053477565.2 Lygodium microphyllum
TTTCAAATTTCGTACTACTACTGCAACTCCGAATGCTTGAAGATGTACCTGAAGCGACTCACAAATGCAAGTTTATGTCTGGCTTACTTGGACATTACTATACTGAAGTTAATATGTTCAAGCCCACAACCCTTGAAGATGCAATTTCTTTGGCTCATGACACTGAAGACAAGATTCGAGGAAGAGACAAGCGTCCACAACAATTTCACGCAAATGGTAACTATGGTTCCAAACAATTCAATTCAAATTTTAGAAGATTCAATCAAAGTCGTTTTCTTCCATATTGATTCCCTAAGTCTTGGACACGATCACTTGCTTTGCCATCGAATACCAATCAAAACCCTAAGCCATCCTCACAGCCAAATCCCAATATTCCTAGACTTCTTGCCATTGCCAACAATGTATCTAAAGCCAAACCTATAGTTTGTTACAAATGCCATCAACCTAGACATCTAGCAGCCAATTGCCAATCAAAGAAACCACCTGTCCATATCAATTATCTTGGAGCAATGGAAGATGAAGCGCATGAGGAAATGCCTGATTTTATAGAAGATGATGAAGACATTGCTACTCCTTCAGATACTTTACCAAGTATGCCAACTCCACATTCTTTGTTGACAATGAAATGTTTAGTGCATGGTAAAGAAAAGATTATTTTGCATGATGATGGTAGTACACATGATTTTATTTCTACAAAGTTAGTGAAAGAATTGAATTTACAAATTGTTTCTACACATTATCGCATTAAAGCAGCATTCTTAGGCACAAGATATAATGGAACACAAGAGGTGCATAACTTAGAAATTTAAAGTGGTGAATACACTGAACGAAGGAATTTCCTAGTTGTACCTTTGCAGTCTAGTGATATTATCCTAGGTATGCCTTGGCGTCATCAGTATAATCATGTCATAGATTATTCCACGCATTCAATTAAAATTCACTTTTAAGGAAAACAAATTACATTGCATGGTATGCACGCATCCAATAATTTTCCACTGCTTACTCATACTCAAGCTAAACGTGCATTAGGTAAAAGTAGTAAATCTTATTTAATTTGGGTGAATGAACTTCAAGCTAAAGAAAAACATATGCATCCTAGGCATAAACAATTCCTTGCTCAATTTAAAGATTGTTTTGCTGATGATTTACCACCTGGACTACCACCTTCACGTCTTGAAGATCACAAAATAGATTTAATTCCTGGTACACAACCACCATGTAAAGCACCATATAGGCATAATAAAATTGAATAGAAAGAAATTCAAAATCAAGTAGAAGAATTGCTAAACAGCGGATTAATTAGACCTAGTAGTTCTCCATTTGGTGCACCTGTTTTACTGGTAAAGAAGAAGAATAATAATACTTATCGCATGTGCATTGATTATCGTGCCCTTAATAAAATTACAGTTAAGAATAGATATCCAATTCCTAGGGTAGATGATCTTATGGATAAACTACAAGGTTCTGCCATATTTAGTAAGATGGATCTTAAATCTAGTTATTATCAAGTGAGATTGGATAAATCTGACATATTTAAAACTATATTTAAAACACAATTTGGAAATTATGAATTTCTAGTGATGCATTTTGGTTTAACTAATGCACCTGCTACATTTAGTTGAATGATGAATCACATATTTTTGAAATATCAGCATTGTGTTATAGTATTCTTTGATGATATCTTAGTATTCAGTAAAAATGAGCATGAGCGTTATGTACATTTGTCTTTAGTTTTCAAGTTGTTGAAAGATAATCAATTGTATGCTAATCCAGAAAAGAGTGAATTCTTTCAAACAGAAATTGAATATCTAGGTCATATTGTTTCATCAGAAGGTATTAAGGTTGACCCTAAAAAGATAGAAGCAATATTGAATCGGCCCATATCCAAAAAAATGCATGAGTTACGTTTTTTTCTAGGTCTTGCTAGGTTTTACAGAAAGTTTGTGCGAAATTTTTCATTACTTACCTTGGCTTTAACTAAACTTCTAAAGAAAGGTATTGTGTATAACTGGACTGATAATCAACAAAAATCTTTTGATTTATTGAAACATGCATTAACCCATGCTCTTGTATTACAACTACCTGATTTCAATAGACCATTCTTTTTAGTAGTTACTGATGCTAGCGAATCTAGAATAAGAGTTGTACTTATGCAAGATAATCATCCCATAGCCTACTCTAACTGTAAACTAAAACTATCCGAACTTAAATATTCTACTTATGATAAGAAATTGTTAGCTGTAGTACAAGCTTTACGACAATGGAAACATGACTTAATGGGTTCTGAGTTTATGATTAAGACTGACCAACAAAGTATTAGATATCTCCTTAGTCAGCCCCAAATATCTGACCGACATATCAAATGGGCAGCTTTCATTCTGAGTTTTCATCCCCTTATACAATATCAACCAGGTAAAGAGAATGTAGTAGCCGACGCTTTAAGTAGAAGACCAACAATTCATAATATTTCTGTGATATCATTTGATTCTCTTATTCCTATGAAAGATACTTATCATCAGGATATTACTTTTCAAGCTGATTGGAATAAATTAGTTACAAACAATTGGATTCCTATTGATTCACTGTTTTACAATAATGGTTTCATGTTTTATGAAAAGAGATTATGTGTTACAGTTCCATTTAGATCTTTTGTTTTGAATGAGATTCATTGTCCTCCATATCAAGGTCATAGAGGTATTATATCTACTTTGCGTACATTGACTAAAGATTTTTATTGGCCACATATGGACACTGATGTATCTTTGTTTCTGAATGTTTAGTTTGTCAAAGAGCTAAGAGACATCATGGTAAATAGTATGGTTTACTAATTCCTTTATCTATTCCATCACGACCATGGGAACAGATTTCTATGCATTTTATTACTGGTTTACCTAACATTAAAGCTAACCATGATATGATTTGGACTATTGTAGACAGGTTTAGCAAAAAAGCATATTTCATTCCATGCAAGAAAACTCTAACTGCATCTCAGGCAACTCAATTGTTTTTGAAAACTGTGTTTACTAATCATGGTTTACCAAAAGTTATTATTTTTTATGGTGATTCTAGATTTTGTAATAATTTTTGGATTACTCTATTTGCTAACTTAGGAACAAAGATTGATTTTTCATTTGCATTTCATCCTGAAACTAATGGTCAAACAAAAGCTACTAACAGTACTATTTTAGATCTTTTATGTGCTTACACTATTTCAAAACCAGATACATGGGATACATATCTACATTTACTTCAGTTTGCATATAACAATACACCACACACAGCTACAAAGAAAGCGCCGTTTGAAGTTATTTATGGTTATAGATTGCCTACACCTGTTGCATCTTTATCAAATAAAACGCTACTATTTTTTATGAAGTTAAAGAAATGATTGCCAAAGCCCAACAATCATATATAAAACAAGCCAATAAGAAAAGACAGGCCATGAATTTTAAAGTTGATGACTATGTTTGGTTAAGAATAGAAAAACGTAGATTACAAAGTGTAGATAAACATCCAGTTGTGAAATTAGCACCTAGATTCTATGGACCATTCAAGATCATTCACAAAATCAATGATAATCCATTTAAGTTAGAACTACCACCACATTGAAAAATTCACAACACCTTTCATATTAGCTTATTACGACCCTTTAAAGGCCAATTACCTGTACACCCTATCTATGAAAACCCACCTTTGTTAGATGAAGAGACTGAAATCCTTGAGCCTGAAGCTATTATAGATACTGACTTTATGACCACTAGAACTGGCCGTAGATATTCTAGATATTTGGTCAAGTTTAAAAACCATCCTATTGAAGAGGCCCAATGGATGCCCGCTAGAGACTTAAAAGCTTTCCCCACTCTGTTAGCTCCACATTGAGCTAATAGCAATTGAGGACAATTGCTATCCCACCATAGGGGTATGATGCCAGGAGGCATATTTCATGGTGGATTCTGTGCCACGGTGGATTCCGTGAGGGTTTACGGTGGATTTTGTAAACTTTGATTACCGGGGCTCATACACAAAGTGGATTCTTTGTGCGAGAAGTCGATGGGGATGCCTATCCTTTTCGGGTGTTTTGTTAATTTAGTGTGTACATGGGTGATTCCATAGCGGGTGATTTTGAAAAATACATATTAAATTAATAAACGTTTATGAGTTTAGAGTGCGCACTCATGACAAATTAAGGTTAGGATTGATTTCTAACCAATTGATTTATTTATGTAGTTGAAGGCTGCTAGGTATTCACTTTTGTCGGTTTAATTATATTATTTTACTAGCGATTGTGAATGCTTCAATTGATGTGTAGAGATAGCAGCAGTGGCGGAGGAAAGCATTGGAGGATAGCGTGTATTCGAGTTATCATCTATATTTTGATGGGTGCATACCTTAGGCATGGCGCCTATATTTTGTCGCGCATATTTATCAAGGCGTTGGATATTTATTTATTATTTTTGTATGCGCATGGGCGCACGATTTAGATATTTGTATTTGGACATTGTATTGGGTATGCCTAACTTCTTAGGCGCCCACCCATTAGCTTTATTTCTATTTGGCACTAAAGCAAACTCAAAAGCCAAAAGCGTGCTATTTTGTAATTTGGGCTATTATTTGAGCTTGAAGATGATTAATACGTAAACTACATGCTTTGTGGAGTGCTCACACAAGGCATGGGGGGAGATTGCATCCAATTGGTCTCTTGTTCATGTCATGCATGCTTTCTACATTGAGTTTTGTGCAAAAAGTAGAGTTCCTTTGTTCTTGGGGACCTTCTGACGCTCATTACGCATGCTTACGGCATCCTATATGTGCACCAAAAGCACACAAGTAGATAATGACATCTTTATTTAAACTTTTTTGGAGCTAAAGAAGTTTTTATTCTCCTTATTTTTTGTGTAGTCTCTATTCCTTGCTCAAATTTTGAATTCTTTGCTATGTAGCCTTTGTAATTCTTTTTTAAAGAAAGATAATGTCCTCTATGTCAAGAATCATGTGATGGGGGGAATTGCTTGAGCTACTGTACCAAACACATACTGTATACACAAGAGGAAGCTCACTCAAGAACACAAGAAGAGATATGGAGGCCAAAACGTTTTCTTGCTGTTTTTTCTTCTTCTTCCACACACTATACAATATATACAAAGTATAGATAAGATACAACATAAATAAAAGTGGCCTTCTAATTCAAACAGTGCATAATCAACTACACTAATCGACTAGCGTTATACCTTTGCCAGCTGTAGGTAGGTGTAACAAACTAAATATAATAAGTGATAAGGCAGTGGCCATGTGAGTATCATAATGACTACCAACGTACTAAGTGTAGACGTGTGGACTCATTTAGCCAGGTGGTCCATCATCAATGTCCGCACATGTTGAGCTTACCATCTCAACATTCTAGAAGTATGCATAGGTACTCTAGAGGCTAACCTCCTACCCAACATTTATTAGCCTAAACTGGTATCTCATTAAGTCTCTTGTTGCTTTTTTTGTCCAACTCCACTAGCTGGTTCAATATATCTTTCTCCTCACTTAGCCTTTAATCTTTTGTAAATTTTTACCTCCTCCACCCTCCCTCTGTGTGTGTGTGTGTGTGTGTGTGTGTGTGTGTGTGTGTGTGTGTGTGTGTGTGTGTGTGTGTGTGTGTGTGTGTGTGTGTGTGTGTGTGTGTGTGTGTGTGTGTGTGTGTGTGTGTATATATATATATATATATATAGTTTCTCTATCTCTACTTTTCCACCAAAATTATAAATTATATATAATCTGGGTTTTTGTAATAAAGTACCATACAACTCTAGACTAGCATAATTAGGTTGTTTAAATCTTATAAAATTGTGTATTTCATTATGTTGGTCTCTAGGCATACCCTAAACCAACACAACAGTATTAGTAAGCACTCTTGAAACATCCCTTAACTCCTTACCACATTGTATTGTTCTAGTCCCACTATTCTTTATTGTGTGATATTGGCTTACTAATTGATATATGATTGTCCATGTCTATTTTTTAATTGATCTTATTGAGATGGAGAAGATTGCCTAAATAACTTGGGGGAAGTGAGATGGATACACATGAAAATTTGTTCCATTTTTTTCATTGAGTGGGACTGGACCATCTCCATGCATAGATGTCCTATTATAGAATGGTATCTTCTAATAGATTCCAATGTCCAGGATATCAAAAGGTTCTTAATATAGATATAAATTATGTATCTTTATATGAGATCAACCTTGCCATCAAGATAGATTTTAAAGTGACTTAGTGTAGATTCTATATTTCTCATTTCAAAAGAACACAAGATATTTTGACTCCATCCATGAAGAATGGATAATCACATATTTCAATGTGGGTAATGAGTTGCTTGAATCACACCAGATCCAAAATGTCTCGTTTAAGCATGTTCATATATTTTTGTTATGAAAACTTTAAAAGATTTGGTAAATATGAAAACTTGAAAAGATTTACCAAAACCCTTTCAAATCAAAAGAAATATGTCCATAGAATCATAAAACTTATCATGGGAGTTCTCTCCATATTCATGCACGTCATCACAAGTAGGAGTGGCTTCAACTTGAAGTATGGTGCCCTCATGTGATTCATCACCCCAATCAACAATAATAATCATGTTCACTTGGGTACTCTTTGCCTTGAGTTTCTCCTTATGATTGGGTGTCCACTTGTCTTCACATTTGAAACAGAATCCCTTTGAATACATATCCCTCAACTTGTCATTGGATAAATGCCTATCTTGAGCATTATTAATAATTATTTAGCTCTAAAATCGTTCCTTTGAGAGTTGCCTTTTTCCCTATCATTAGGTCTACAATTAATGCCCTATTTTGAAGCATAAGATGTAGGAAAAGTGGATATTTTAGTATAAGAATTAGATGCTCTCTTGACTGGCTAAATAATTCCTTGTTCTAATATACTAATTTGGTTGAGAAACCCCCACTATTTTAGGTTGAAATTTTTTCATATCTCTCCTATATTTTTGGTTGTAGCGTTGAATAGCTTCATGCACTATTGCAGGTTGTACGCACCAACCTTTGAAGATAGAGTAGCATCAAGACAAAAAATATACTTGTTCAATGTTATTGAATCAGAAATGCCTTCAACATGCATAGAGAATTTGAGGAACATGTCATATATGAGCCTCGTTGTTAAGGAGCATACCACCTTCTCTCTAACTTCTTCTTTTCCATAGGAGAAACAAAAAAATTCAACCATGGATTTCTTAAATTCCTCCCAAGATGGAAAGAGTTAGCCAATCTTGTTCATGTACCTCCACCAATATTTGTGTATGACAGTCAAGGTGAAGGGCTACATAATAAATCTTAGCCTTTTCCATACATGGATAAAGCAAGAAATACATTTCTAACTTATTGATCCACTCTTCTAATTCTATAGCAGAAGGGTTATTGCCTTTGAAATTTGGGATATTTATCTTCTCTTTGTATTCTTTCTTATAATGGGGCTTTCCACTATTATTACAAATTAGTCCATGAAAATGCAATCTTTGGAAATCGCTACCAAAAGAATGTTGCCCAAGTAAAGGGTGACCATAAGAGTGTTGATTAAACTTATGCTATCCAAAAGTTAACTTGTAGAATTCATAACTTCTTTCTTGCTTACTTAACTTATTAGGTTGAAATCTACCATAATTGGGAAGCCCTTTATAAGAAGATAGTTCATGATATTTTACCCCATGAAGAGATTTATTGTTGGAATGAGGGAAAAACTATTTATAAAATGGGTCACATCCATGTTCATCTTCTTCCTTAGTGCTAGGAATGTTAACTCTTCATGATGATCATGATTCTTTGGGAAAATGCAAGGTCTTTTCTCAAACCTTGCATGTGTTGGGAGTGGCTCAAATATCTCCTTGAATTTTGATGATTCTCCAACTTCAAAAGTTGATTTAGCATGTTGATTAGGCTTGTTGAAAACATAAGACCATGTGGCTAGAGTAGAACTAATGAGGACTAAAGTAGGGATCAATTCATCATTTAATCTAGTAATGTACGCTATCAGTTGGTCAAACTTGGACTCCATGGTTTGGCTTTGTTGATTAATGCCCTTACTTAGACTCTTGACTTCTTGAGAAAGTTGAAAGTAATCATTGGATCCACGAGAATCATTGGCTTCAACCACTTGACCAATGGCATGGGCATTTGAAACCATAAAACCTTCATCCCCATTTGAAATGTTATTACCTATAGCATCATCACCTTGATTTATTGCAAGTGCTCATTCATATTATCCATTGCCTAATATTTCTCTCATCTTTCTTCTTATTCCTTGCCATAGTTGTAGAGTGTATTAACTCAAACAATAGATTAGTAGCTAATTATCCTAGCAATTGAAGTGAAAAATGGCTTCAAAAGAAGTTTATTACATGGGACCAAAAAGGAAGATCCAAGGTATTATCAATTTGGGTAAGGGGGTAGATGGATGAAAATGATTACACTTATCAATGCTTGGAATAGACCTTGTGGTTCCTACAATTAACTTGTAAATCCCCAATTTGAACCTATAACAACCTTGTAACTACATTGCAGCTTCCTTCAACTCTTTTGAATCTTCACAAGGGCTACAATCTTCAATGCTCCACTCACGAGTACTTGTGTGAGGGATAAATCGGAAAAAAAGGCTCTCTACATAGACTTTGGATCATGAAGGGATATGCAAATTTCCTCCTTAGACTAGGTTTTGCACCCCTTGAAAGTCATAAATGGTAAGGGAATGTCACCTCTCTTTTGGCTCACTACCTCATCCGACATCCATCTTCTTTTTGCATGGGGATGTACATGGCAAGATCATGCTATTGTGCTAACCAAAACAAGTATGTAGTGAATTGAAGCCTTTACGATTCTTGGAAAAGGAAATGGAAATGATAGAATGAAAATGCAATAGGAATAGACTAAAATAAAATTGAATGGGAGATAGGGCTTTACCTCCAAGTACTTCAGTGACTTACTAATAGTACCTACTAACTAACCCTTATCAAGATTAATTCTATCGTATAACTCTATCAAGGGAAATACTAAATTTCATGGTTAAGAATAATCCAATGCAATTAGAGAAAGATTCAAGTTGAGAGAGATTAAATGGAAGTGATTCTTGCTAATTTAGGCTAGTAGGAGTAGGTCAATGTGGAGTATAGAACTATCTTTATGCACAGATGATCAATCAATCAATCTTGATGCAAGAATAGTTTATGAATATTTCTAATCTCTCTTTCAAATAAAGGAAATAGCTCAACAATTAGATTCTAGAGAGATTAAGATAAATTTGAAAGAGTTCCTCATATATCATGTTAGTAGATGATAATAATGTGTCCCAGCCCATACATTGATCTATTGATGATTCTTCTTCATAGGGCGCTTTAATATATCCTTCAATATCTCTATGGTGAATTATAGGAATGCTCCATTCATAAGATTGGGTTATATAGATGTATTAAACTTGCTTCAAGGGACCTTCAACCTTAAAATGTCCTTTTATATCTTCAGCCATGCTTGACAAAAGAAGTCCAAGGAAAGAAATGAAGCCTTTACAACAAACTTGGAAGCTTCACAATGGCTTCCATAAAGATCAATGTATCACATTGGAAGAAAAGCATAAAGTCTTTCCTTTCTTGAAGCTTTGTTGGGAGGTATCCTCAATAATACTTGCTATAAGAATGCCTTAGGTTAAGAATCAAGTACTCTTAGATCTTATTTAGAGCTCTCATGGCTATCCTACTACTATCCACATAGGGTTGGGAAGGGAATAATGTAAAGAGAAGAAAAAAGGCTTCAAGAAACTGCATACTAGATCAATGGTCAAGTAACATGCTTGAGTAAAGTTTGGAAGATGTCATTGTCAAGCAATGTAGCTATATATGAAGATTAAACACCTTGTTATCCAACAAAAATAGCACCAATTTGTACATTGTTTGAACTGATGATCCCACTTGTCAAATGGTATATCAAATGTTGAAGGTTTGAAGGTGATCAAATGAAGAATGCTTAGATTCAACTCTGGTAGTGGCTACAAACTCCATGAGGTAATAGAAAAGATCAAGTAAAGTTCCACCATGAAATATTCAAGAAGAACTTGCAAAGGAACCGAGACAAACCCTACCTTGAAGAAGTGGAAGAGGTTTTAACTATCTCTTACTCTTGTAGCCTTCATTTTGTTTAGAATGTCCTTCAAATTGGCTTGAAAATGGTGGTGACTTACCAAATGCATAAGCTCTAACATTTCCTTGATACAAATTTTCCTCTCATTTTGCAAAAAGTAAAAAAGAGATAATTCATATTCTCTTTAGAAACTTGATACTTTGTGATGTTTCTCATTTTTTAAATGTTTGTGTGAGGGCGAAAGGTGGAGGGGGGGAGCATGTGTGGGGGTGAGCATGTGTCTCACTTATAAATATGTAAGCATATCACATGGGTTCAAAAGAAGCGATGTTTTAAATACCAGTTTTACACTTTTTGTAATTATAGAAGGGTACCATATAAAGGGGTCATTTACAAATTTAATAAAAAAGTGGTGTATCTTGTTTTGGAAAAAATCACAAATAAGGATATTTTTAATAGGCCTCAAACACATGTGATATGTAGAGTTTGCATTTAGTGAACCCCTTGAGGTAAAGTTTTTTTGGAAACTAAAACTCATAACTATTACTAGTTAGAAACATATCATTATTTAGATCATATTGGGAGTTTCAATGTTACACACGTATTCCTTTGATATTTGGATAATGGGATAATGCAACACCCCTTCAAAGTATTTTTCGTTTCATGTAGACTAGAGGTGGAATTTGGGATCACGTTCAAAACATAATTCCACAAAATCTAATCAAATTTTAGGATTCCTAAGTGCCCCAAGACACTAAACTATTTCATTGTAGAAATACAAAGTGATAAATGCTAGTGTGGGAAAAAAAAACTTCACTCACTTTCAAACAAGCCTTCTCAAAAGTATATGAGAAGGAAGAGCTCCTAAAAAATCTCTATTTCTAGTTATAATTTCTAAACACCCACAAAGGAAACACTAATTCAAAAAGTAAATTTTCAAAAGCCTTATTAAGGTGAAACCAGAAGGTTTCGAGTATGATCCAACAAAAAATATTTCCCAAACCCCATTATAAAATGCATGTGCTCTTTAAAAGTCTTTGGATGGTTGACATCATTGATAATGGAATTGGATCTAATAGTTACCATCAATTAGAGTCACCAATCACATCAAAAACCTTTTCGACCAAGTGTGGTGATAATGGAATTAGATTTAATAGTTTCCATCAATTAGAGTCACCAATCACTTCAAAACCCTTTTTGACCAAGTGTGGTGATGACTTCATTGATTATTCAATGGCATCAATTTTGTACATTATCAACATAAATTGAATTTATCATGATATCTTATGCTAAAAATTTGATGGTATATATTGTATTTCCCTTTTTGTGTAGAAATATCAAATGGAAAGACATAGTAGGCTTATTTTCTCATAGTAGCTAATGATGTGTTAAGCCACTAATCAGTGAGGAAAAGAAGTGGTCCACAAGCTTTAACGGTGTCATAGGACAATTGGCAAAGCCTACATTCAAAAATAAAATTAGTAATCAAAAGAAAAAACGTGTCTACAAAAAAACAAGTTTTGTACATTGTCATTAGTTGGATTTTGGATAGTTTGTCCCATGGTTTCTTGACATTTGCTTGAGCATACTATTTCATCCATTTTAACACAACATACATGTGCAAGAACAAGAGTATGATTGGAGTTTCTTTAAATCCCAAGTGCAAATTGTATGCAAGTGTTCTATTTAGGCTTAAGAGAGAGATTTTCTTAACAATCCCATGAACTTTTCTTCTTTTAAGAGATGTTCACATTTAATGTGAATCCTCTAGCACCTCACCTTTGTTTAGTAAAAGATGTGTCAAAATGGGTTACCCAAATTGCATGTACACCAAGCCTTTTAAGTCAAAAATATAATCAAATTAACTTAATACCTAAGTTTTATAGGCTAGTTCGACATGATTTGACAAGTAGTTGGCTCTATGAAACTATTTAACAAGTGGTAACATGCATTTCATGAATCATATCATTCAATATTAATTTTGAAACTACAACATGTGATGATACATAAGCCTCCTTTGACATATGCACCATGGGCTCAATATATCATAGTAATGTTTACTAAATGTGAAATTCAAGGTAAACATTTTGTCAAAATAGAGTGTCAAATCATCATTTTTTAGCTCACGTACTAAATGCACATGTTGATTCATTTTCACACGGATGATCTCATTGACAATCTAACCCAATATAAAAAACTAACATTCTCATAAAGGCTCAACTTTGAAGATTGCAATATCCTTCAAAGAGGGTTTTATCCTTCACAAGTAGAATAGGAAGATTTTCGGTTGTCCTTCAAAGTACAAATGATTTTGGGTTACACAAGTTGACTAGTGTGCTAATCTAGTCATTTTTTCTCTTGAGAGTGAAAATTACAAAGCTACGAGCACCTAATGATTTGAAAATATATGATGGGAAATTCAAACTACATCATTTTAAATTTGAATATATAAAGAGCGCACATTCCAAATGTGAGTTGTAGGCAATTTTGAGTAATTGTTGATGAACACAAAACTCTTTACTCTATCCACCATTATGAGTACATAAATAAGAGTATTGTAGACATGAAGCTAAATTACACAAGTTGATTAGTATGCTAATCTAGTCATTTTTTCTCTTGCAAGTGAAAATTACGTAGATGAGCACCTATTTATTTGAAAATATATGATGGGAAATTCAAACTACATCAATCTAGATTTGGATATATAAATAGTGCATATTCCAAATGTGAGTTATAGATGATTTCGAGTAATTTTTGATGATCACAAAACTCTTTACTCTATCCACCATTATGAGTACATACAAAATAGTACTGTAGAAATGAAGCTAAACTACAAACATTTAATATGACATTTGGAATTCTCCTTATTTCTATTGTATTAAGAAAGACAAACATGGTAAAGTATAGCATATTATGAATCATGAGATATATATACAAGGATTAACTATGAAAACTATGTTGCAATAAACTAAGTGCTAATATATTTATGTTACGATCCACTTTTAATTCCCTAAATTCCCCACTTGGACATGTGTAGATTAAATGTGTTTGAAAAGAAAACTTGAGTGTTCTAGAAAGAATGTGTAGATTAAATGTGCTTGAAAAGAAAACTAGAGAGTTTTAGAAAGAATCATTAAAATTAGAGTTTAATATTTAAAAATAGTAACAACTAATTGATCAAAATACAACCTAAGAAACTATGGAACCAACTTTATAATCGCTATGTTTTTACAAATTTGATCAAATAGAAAAAAATTAAGGGTAAGTATTTTCACGGCATGGTTTGTATGATGTTTTGTGCTTGTGGTATGGTTAGCTTTGGTTATAATTGTGGTTATCTTACCTTGAAACCTATGCTTGTGGTATAACTAACGTTGGTTATAATTGTTGTTAATTTATCTTGAAACATGTGCTTTGTGACAACCAAATAGAATAGAGGACGTTATAGTAAGGATCCTGGGGATCTCAATACAAAATAGTTTTGCGAGATAAGGGTCTCACACCTTGTAACTACTGAAGTACTTGTTAGGGAAAAGGAATAAAATGTATGATTTCATCATGTTAAACAACTATAGAGGTGAGGAAAGGTTAATGGGGCTCTAAGCTTTTAAAAATCCTATGACTTTGGAAGGAGTGTAATCACACACTGTCTAACCCTGTGGGTTTAGAAGATCTCATCCTAGATATGACAGTTTTGGTCACCCATTATTGTAGGAATGATGGTTTTGCAATAAAATATTTGATTGAAATATTATTATTATTAAAAAATAACTATGCATAAAGGTTGTGTTAAGGGACCTTTTCTAATGATATAATAAAAGGAATATGCTTGTATATGTTCTCATAATGAGGTACTATACTTTGCTAATTAGATAACTACAACAAACCCATCAAGGAAAGTGGGAGATCCGAGTCCCAACCACTAAGCATATGATGGGTAGACCCAATAAGTTGGATAGCTTTTCTCAACTAGATAGATCTACTAAAACCCCCACTCTCACCTTTGATTGATTATGAAGTAACCCTTCTTAGTTGTGTGTTAGAGTGATGTTAGGGGTGAGTATCCCATGCATTCCCTATGGTGTAGCACTAGAACTCCCATTCCCAACTAAGTCTACCATTTCCAAGGTTATGTTAGATGGTGTTATGCATGGATATGGGGGTTTTTGTTGACTTCTTAAGGACTCGTCTAGGGTTACAAAGAAGGCACCTTATATGTGGTAGCAAAGAAAATGTTTAATGTAATGGAAGAGACCTAGAAAGGAGAGAGAAATTAGATAGAAGAGAGAGAAAGAGAATGCAAAGGAGAGAGATAAACACTAGAATAGGAGAAAGAAAAAGGTAAAGATAGGAGAGAGAAGGCTTAAAGCCATTAAAGATTCAAGGAAAACTTGAGAAGGAGAAGGAGGGTACTAGTATTATTGAATGATAAAAAATGGTGAATGTACGAATGAGTCACTTACACCTTTTGTGTAGCACCAAGAATTTGTTATATATTTATATATTCAAAATATATGCCCCATTCTTTCTTCATTTCAATCCTTTTTCAGCTAGATGATTTTCTCCTTAAAAAAATAAAAGACATGACTTATTACAATGGATTACAACTAGGGTAGTGGAGCACAATACTTTGCATAGAATCTAATAGGAGCTATCCTAATCTTCACGAATCCTCAAAAGGAGTTATAAATGTAGAGATGGGGAGAAAATACAATGTGTGTGTATTCATAGCAAACCATAAAAATGCAAATATTACCCTAAATTTATTAGCTAGGAACTCCTCAGGTAGGCAATCATTGCGTTGTTCACTAAAGATAATATCATATTAAATATGTCATAACTTTTGACTGGGTGATTTAAATCATGCATGATATATCTCCAAATGAAGCTCTCTTCAGCCACATTCAACCATGCTTGACTCATTTCTCTATAATTACTATAGAATATATTTTTTTTCAAAATATAGAGTTATTTACACACACTTTGTACTAAAACAAATGCCAATTAACATAGTCTTCTTCTAAAGATCACTTGAAGATATGGGAGTGATTCAAGGGTAGGTGTTGGTCCACATATACCTTTTTCAAAGGAAATATTCTATCCATATAGATAAAAAGGAAAGTTGTAATCAATTCCATCCATTGGATAATAAAATCGCTTTACATCAACTACATAACCAAAGTTCAATGGAACTAAAATAATCAATATCTCACATCCATAAAATCTTCAATGACTAGCATATGGTCAATCTTTGATTTTCCATTGATACAATTGAGAGCATAAGAGGTTGCATAGGTTGTAAAATTCATTGTATCATTCACTACCCCTAAATCTTCCATGTCCATGAAAATCATGATCTTGATTATTGATTTCCCATTGGTATACTTGGAATCAATCTTAGAATCATGGCATTTGGAATCATGTCCTTCAATAAGATTCATTTTACATTTGGAACAAAGGCCCTTACCTTTACGATGTCCCATTGAAGTATGCTTATCATCCATGGAAACCCTAGATCAAAGCAAGATCAAATCTATGGATGATTACTTCAATGCTATGCAAAAAACTATTGCAATATGGTCCATGACTGCACACCTTTGTCCTACCACCAAATGCAAGCTATGGTGGAAACAATGGTGCTAAGATATGGTTATTGAATCCCATATGGAAAAAAATCCAGAAAGCTATAAAGTGATGACCTTCAAAGCTATTGAGATGAATGTTTTTTATAAACTTCTCCACATAAGCCTAACCTTAGAAGCCTACTACTCAAAGTCTATGAGCCCTTGAAAGTATGCACTACCAATTATGACAACCTAACAAATAGTAATATTATACTAAGGATTGAATCCCCCCTTGGACATCTAGATTTAGGCAATGAGGATCACAACTCCTTAAGATTCCCTCATGCAAGCAAAACCCATAGCTAGTGAGATTACCAAAAATAGTTAGAGGGATCATACCATAAATAACGATTACAAAATGAATTATCAAAACAAGCTAGATTGATAAAATTCTCAAGACCAATGGATGAGCCAATTCAATTATTCAAGACCCAAGAGGGATAGGAAATAATCAATGCTACCAATGCAAAAAGACTAGAGACCTAAGTGTAGAGTCCCCAAACTATCATCATAATCCTAACCCAAATCAACCTATTGAGAGAGGTAGAGGGAATGGAAATAACACTAGAGGTCAAGGAGGGGAAAAATAGCCAAAGCCCTAGTAAAATATGGGATAGGACAACTAGTTTAAGAAGAGTGTACGTTGGGACAACAAGTCAAACAAGAAACCATTCATGTAGCCATTGAGAACAAAAGAGCTAACTTTCTTGAAGTATGCACACCAAATGTCCATTGTTTATTAATTTACTAGGTTTTGTGAAGATTTAAATGAGCCATTGGATTCTTGCCTTGAATCCATGATACTGACTAATTTGGAAGATGTTTTGTAAAATCTAAGCCCTATGGGAGTCAATGGAGTCAAAATTAAACTTGAGAATGGCATCCACATTACAAAAAGGGGTGAGATAAACTACCATGATACTTGAAGCTATCACATTGACCTAAATGACTATAAATGATTAGAATGTGGTGAGTTCATGCACATGCAAAGGAGATGTCCCAATCCTCAATGTTTCTAATGCAATCGATTAATGTAGTCAATTTAGGATACTTCTAGGAATATTCCATATACTTGCTTAAGGAAAGCACACAAGCAGAATGAACCATCAAAATGATGCACATGGTGTAGCTCAAACCTTGACTATTCATGTGGTGAACCAAAGGATGAACCAACATTTGAAGACTACTATAACACCCTCAAAATCTTAGGAAAGTCCCTTTATATCCTCTATTTAATCCTAATCATGTAGTAGATGTTGAGAAATTTGTAATGCAACTTAGATGAGAGGATGTAAGATCCTCACATACTACCCTTTCCCCTCTCCCACACCTCCCCCTATAATAGTTATTTTCTTTAAAGAAAAGGAAAAAATAACATACTCTCCTCCCTACCCCCAAGCCACCCCCCACAGACTCTCTGTCTCATTGATTGCACCTTACCTTTTAGCCCAATTGGAGAGAGAGAGAGATGATAAGGTCAAATAGATGATACTTCAATGAGGGAGGGAGAGAGAGAGAGAGAGAGAGAGAGAGGAGAGAGAGAGTATCTTCTCCACATACCTATTGAGATTTCTGCAATCATACCTACTTAGCCTCTTTGTATGTAGTAGTGTGGGCTTAGGACTAGAATCCCATAAGCACATTAGAAGAAGTGCTACCATCCAGTTTCCTATAAAGAATTGTACTTACTCTCTTTTCTAATGCAATGTCATAGTACTTTTTCCCTTTCAGTAAAGTCACTATGTCATTGTTAGTCTATACACAAGATTGTGTTTATGAGTCCAAGCTTCCATCTTGGAACCTAATTCACTTGTGTAATAGTCAATCATGTTAGTGTCTTTTCATGAACTCATTCTTTCTCTTCCAACCCCCATAGCTTTCGCCTTAAACCATGGTCTAGATCCATGTTTTTACATGGTATCAGAGCCATGGTGAGCATGGCATACATTAGTTTAGATCAGTAAAACCCCCTTCAAGTCTCTCTCCAACTTTGTTCATAGCTCAAGTCCAACCATTGAGTTCATTTTCTTACTCTATAACACAATATTAGTGAGTTTGTGAATCTCCCAATTCCCATTTTTTGAATACTAAAAAGGTGGCACCCAGATAACATGCCCATAAGTTTCTCAAAACCATATGATGTGACCTATCATTGGAAAACACTTCAAAAATGGAATCTATTGAGCTATAGAGCACTTGATTTGGAGTTAGAGTGTTCAAGTTATGACAAAAAAATCCAAAGATTTGACAATGCGTCCCAAATTTATGGGAAATTCCCATATTACCCAATAGGGTGTTCTATCTTCACCAACCTTCCATGGCAACCATAGCCAAGCAGTACCAACCTTGCTTGGAGCTCTTATATCTCCACATCCAAGCAACATATCCTCACGCTTCCTTCTGAGGACTTGTTCCCCACATCAAGGCACTTCTTCTTATCACTTTCAACCTCAAATTAGGTTGTATATGGCTTGGCATTGTGAATTTTTTGGCCTACTTCTCAAAACTACGCCTGCCCTCTTCGTACTCATCTCCTTCTTTGTACACACTACAATTCAAGGCGTCATCGTAGGGCATTGATAGTCCATGAAGTAAGCTTCATTTATATTTTTTAAAAAATGGAAATGACGCACTATAGCTCCTACAATCTGTGAAAAACCAGGCTGCCCTGCAAGCCCTAACTGTGACTGCCATAGCCAAGAACTCAAAGCTTCATCTTTTCATTATTTTCTCTTTCCTGATACTCAAACCAAGCCTCTATCACTCTGATTCATTGAACTTGAAGTTGTCTAGCACTTTGTTTAGCATCAAATCAAGGAGGGGAGATTCTGAAGGTCTCAAGCTTTGAGCCACAAGCATCAATATCTCTTGATACTATTCATCTAGTGTCCTTTGGCACTTGTACTTATCAAGTATACTCAAGATCAAGTCTTCTATTGTTGAGATTTGAGAATTTTGAAGCTGATTTGCTGCTGATCCTCCAACTCTAGTATGGGCAAGGACTCTCTGTCAGCTCACTTCAAAGGGGTCGGGTTTCACACCTGGCAGACCCACATCAAGCTTATCCTAATGAAGAAGGGTCTTTAGGCCATCACCAATGGCAAAGAGAAGAAGCCTCGTGATGTAGACCTTGCAATGACTTGGCAAAAGAATGATGATAAGGCTTAGGCTGTTATCAAACTAGAGCTAGATGACAGCTATATCCACCATGTGGATAACTGTGATACTTCACATCATACATGGAAGAGACGTGACACTTTGTTTGGTGCACACTCTAAGTCATCAAAGTATGTTCTCTTGATTGAATTTTTTAGCTTGAAATGAAGTCCATCACACCACTTGCCACACATCTAGATCACATGGAAGTACTTCTAACCCAGCTTGCAGGAACCAACATTAAAATGGAAGAAGATGTTTGCATTGGTATTCTACTCAAAATTTTGCCTCCTAAATATAATAATGTGTCAACAACTCTAATCAATATGCCAAACCCTGAGCTTGTTGATTTCGAGGAATCACTATTAGAGGAGGAAAAGAAGCTAAAAACTAAGGAAGAACCAAGCACCTCTAGAAATGAACAAGCATTTATATGTTGGCAACATGTACAAAGGCAAGAAGGATCAGGTTTTCTATGACTTTTGCAAAAGGACCGGACACACCGAGAAGTTCTACCATGCCAGAAAGAGGTCCCAAAAGGTCTATCTAGTTACTGTTAAAGAAGAAGAAGAACATGGAGCAAAAGAAGAAGAATAATAAGACCACCAAGAGAAGGACAAACCTCATCATTCCTTCTATTTGGATAGACTTTTTTAACCTTGTATTGCCTAGCCTTAATGCTTCAGACATAAACTTGTAAACTCCTCATGTAGCCTTGTACTACAGCCTCTGTATACTTTGTGAGGCCCCTATTACAACCTTTGTATGTCCACCATGTTTGTGGTACCCACACTTAGCCTTTTCTGTGGGACAGTCTCTCATGTTTTGCCATGTTTATGGTGTGCCAACACTTTGCAGGTGTTGCTCTCACTAAAGCCTCTATACATGTTGTTCTTGTGGTTGTGATTGAGAAAGGTTGTTGAGATTTCTACAATCACACCTACTTAGCCTCTTTGTATGGAGCAGTGTGGGCTTAGGACTAGAATCCCATAAGCATAGTAGGAGAAGTGCTATCATCCAGTTTCCTATAAAGCATTATACTTGCTCTCTTTTCTATTGCAATGTCATAGTTCTTTTGTCCTTTAGTAAAGTCACTATGTCATTGTAAGTCTCTATACACAAGATTGTGTTTATGAGTCCAAGCTTCCATCTTGGAACCTAATTCACTTATGTAATAGTGAGTCATGTTAATGTCTTCATGAACTCATTCTTTCTCTTCCAACCTCCATAGCTTTTGCTTTAAGCCATGTTCTAGATCCACTTTTTTACAATACCCATCATTTTCTAACTTCTTGTGAGCTTATAAACTAGATTCTAGCAATCTATTATCATCATTGACATTGATGGTGTCATGGGTTTTGGAAGAAAATATATAAAAAATCTCTGATCAAGCATCTTTGGTAGACACATAAGGCTTACTTGTAGTAGATCTTATTGGGTGTAGAGTGAACTTGACATATCATGATAGATTTGAATAGGAAAGCTACTTATTGATTAGATACACAGCAAGTCAATGAGATTCAACATTGCAAGTCATATGCTAAGGTTTGAACTTAGAGGCATGAAAGATAATGAAAGGAGTTTAACTTGGTAAAGAAAGCATGACCTTTGGGCTACAGTGTGGGCAGCAAAGGAGTCTAGTCTATAGGGAAGAAATCCAGTGCAATTTTGGGCTATTTTTTAGATTATTTGCCTAGGTTTCTAGCACCAACTTGGAGAAATAATAAACAACATGCACAAACTATAGGGTTGCTTTGTGGCTATGGAGGGTTGATCTTTGAAGGTGGAAGAGCTAGAGATTACAGCTAGAAATAGGGCATAACAAGATTGTTATAGATCAAGCCTAAATTATCAAAAAAGAAGGTTACACTACTATATTTCATGAAGAGAACAGAAGGACTAATTAGAGAAAAAAGTGCTCATTGCTATTCATATTTAAGAGAGGCTATAGCTTGAAAAGGACTTCATGCTTATGAGATAGTTCATAAAGAAGGAGAGAACATCCTAAGCATTATGCTAAATTGTATAAAGAGAAGTAATGGATTGTTTGGAAAGGATAATAGTTCACTATTATCCTCAAGTATTAAAGAGGTATTTTGGGCTGAATAAGAGGGCTATCCATAGCCGAGAATAAGGCTAAACTTCCTCAATTGGAATATAAAAGGCTATTCATGATTAAAAGAAGATCAAGGCTATTTTAAATTAATATATATAGGATGTTCTTAATGAGGAAAAGTGTAGCACTTATTTTTTTCAAAGCTAACAAACTATCCATAAACCTTTTACACTAAAAGTTTCATGTTAGAATCATACTCATAGATCGATTTTCCATGGATGGACCTAGACCTTGGTAGGGTAATTGGAATGCTTGTATATGAGATTTGTAAGTGGATCCTCAACTAGAAATTCAAAAAGGGAAAAATAAGGTCTTGAACTAGGGTTTCTTAAGCTAGGGGAAGTGATGCCAACAAGATGAATATAAGAACTATCTAAGTAAACTCAAAACAAGCTGGTAAAAAAAACATTGAAGTTATATCAACTACTGACTCTCAAACCTATGCCTCATAGTAGTGGCTGTTACAATCAAACATTGGACATTCATTAAGGAGTATTTGAAGATCAAGAACCTTCCAAAGGGAGTTAATTCAGGTTTACTAGTTGAGGTTTTAACTTAGAATTCATTCCTTCTTCATGATTAAAACCATGACAATATTTGATTTGGTACTTAGTGCTAGTGAATATGCATTATTGTCTAATGTATGCAATTATGTACTTGTAATATCTTGAAGTGGATTGGATGTCTTGGGATTAATTTTTGTTGAGATATTTACAATCACACCTATTGTAGCCTCTTTGTATGAGGCAGTTCTGGGCTTAGGACATGTAGGCAGACTGAATCCCATATGCATAGAGAGGAAAACTGTAGCCATCCAACAACTATAAAGCATTGTACTTGGCTACCACTTTTCATATAGAATGAATACAATGTCATGATGATTTGTACTTTCCGTTAAGTGTCTTGTCTTTGTCAGTCCATTACACAAGATTGTCTTTATGAGTCCAAGCTTCCATCTTGGAACCTAATTCACTTATGTAACAGTTGGTCTCTCCTTGGCTATGTCAACATGATTCTTGTCTTCATCTTCCATCCTCCATAGCTCCTGCCATGCTCTAGATCCGCGTATTTAACATGGTATTAGAGCTCAGCTGAGCATGGCCCAACTCTCCTTTCACTGCTCTCAGCTCCTCTCCATCTCTGTTTAGCTCATTTTGAGTATTGGACCCTATCTCCAACTTCATTTGCATTCCTACCTTCAATGAAGCTTCCATGGCACTGCATAGCCAGTAGCACCCTGTCAGCTTGAAGCTTTCATATCTCTCTCCATAGGCCAAATCTCTCTAGACTTCCTTCTGGAGAAGTGTTTCTCCACTTTCAGAGCTCCTCCTTGGCACCTCAACCATTGAGATTGGGCAACTATAGCTTCAAAATTGCCTCTTTTCATAGTCACTGCCATAATTGTGTCTGTGGATAACACCTACCTACCTCTATTGGAGTAGCCATATCTCATCAACCAGGCCATATCTCTTCAAGGTTTCTTCTCCATAGTTGTTCTTCAGGCCAAGGCACAACTTCTTGGCACAAAAATCAAGGATATTGATGCACACCATACCCAACATTTTCATTTTCCAAAATCTAGGCGCAGTTTTGACAACAACCACTTTGAAGGCTTAGATCTAGTGAGGTCCTCCATCTTAAAGGCTTTGAGCATATTTGACCTGTGGAGCTACATGGAAGACTTGTTTAATCTGATTGCAGGGATGGATGGATTTACTTGTTTTGAAGAGAAATCCATGAATTTATTTGAAGATTTTGAAGACATTTCTGCTACCTCAAAGATGATGATACCTTTGCTTGGGGGGTACATGGACATAAAGACTGATACAACTGGTGCAAGCAAAGTCAATGAAGAAGAAGATCAAGATGACCAAAAGATCAAAGAGAAAAAGAATAAGAAGAAGAAGCATCAAAATCATGAACACTTTGAAGTGGCAAACAAAGTGAAGTACAAGTACAGGAAGCTAGACAAGAAGAACTGCAATGAATCGAAGATCTATGTCAAAAGAAATGCTAAAAGCTGCAAGGGCCTCACTGTCCTTAATCCTATTTTTTACTGCCTTTTTTAGCCTTGTATTGCCTAGTCCAAATTTCTTTATCATAAGCTTGTAAACTCCTCATGTAGCCTTGTACTACAACCTCTATAAGGCCCCTACTCTACAGCCTCTGGATGACCATCATGTTTGTGGTACCCACACTTAGCCTTTTCTACAAACAGCCTCTGGTGTTTGGCCATGTTTATGGTCTACCCACACTTTGCAAGTGTTACTTTCACTAAAGCCTCTACACACTTTGTACTTTTTGGTTGTGATTGAGGAGGGGTGTTGAGATATTTGCAATCATACCTATTGTAGTCTCTTTGTATGAGGTAGTTCTGGGCTTAGGACATGCAGGCAGACTGAATCCCATATGCACAGAGAGGAAAACTGTAGCCATCTAACAACTATAAAGCATTGTACTTGACTGCCACTTTTCATATATAATGAATACAATGTCATGATGCTTTGTACTTTCAGTTAAGTGTCTTGTCTTTGTCAATCCATTACACAATATTGTCTTTATGAGTCCAAGCTTCCATCTTGGAACCTAATTCACTTGTGTAACAGTTGGTCTCTCCTTGTCTATGTCAACATGATTCTTGTCTTTAGCTTCCATCCTCCATAGCTCCTGCCATACTCTAGATCCGCATATTTAACACTTTTGGATATGGCTAGTTATCTTGGTTGTTTCTCGTATTCTAGATTAAAGAAACTTCTTAAATAGGAGGGTATTCACTCGGTTCAAAGACTATGAATGTATTGGAGGTGGATTTTGGTCCTTTCTAGATTTTCCCCAAGGTCCTTCACCTTGCCACCAATGTGGAAATGATAAATCCTAGAAGGGAACTACTTCGGACACTAGACGATGGTTAAGTGTAAAGGCCACTATGAAGGTAGGTTCACTTCAATGGTAGCCTAAGAACCAAGTGCTCTAGACATTGTTATGCCAGTCCTATAGTGGGGAAACAATCTCCATGGGCCTAGAATTGAGGAGAATGAAAGACATTATTCTAGACATACGGATGCTAGTCCAAAGAGGATTGTAATATGAGACTGACAAGGGTTGGGGTACCATGTGGTTTAATGTCTATCACAAAGGGGGAATTTTATACAAGTTGCACAAAATTTCCTTTAGATGATTTTTTTTAAAAAGATTGATTTCTATTATCTCTAAGCATGCCTAAAGAATTGTCAATGAACATTGTAATTGACTAATTTATTTTTATATGTCCCTACAATGTCGTAGGATTCCTAATCTGAATATTAAAGATGTTGGGAATGTGGCTAGAAAGCAAGTGGATGGTGATCCCAACAAGCATGATCTAGGGCCTAAGTGGTAGGTTAAAACCCATATTTCTACATGATGGTAGATTAAGACCCAACCTAACACTATTTTAAAAGGTTGGATATGTGACTATGCCACAAATTGCAATAGAGAAGTCTATGCTAATATCCACCTCATTTCACACTCTCTTTAAACTAGGTGTGATGCTAGCTACTCTCAATTTTTATCGATTGCAAAGTGATGCTTTGTACATAGGCATTATATTTTGGTTAAGGGGAATGTGGAAGTATAATGAATCTCAAGTCAATCCTTTTAGGTTGAGGCCTTGACTTTTTTCTACAAGGTGGATTTGAAGTCCATCTAATCGACTAAGTACTTATCAGATTATTCTAGGACAATTGTGTGCCACTATTGTCCACATGGAAACAAAAGTGTTAGATGATTCATTAGCTTATGTGCAAGTCAAAAGTAGAGATGGAAAAAGAGCTACCCAATTTTAATACCATATTAGATATTTTGGAAATCTCCCAAGTTCCACTTTCAAATAAGAAGTAAAGATTTGACCAAATGGCTAAATCTTAACCCCATATTTGAGAGTGGGACTTGGAGGGTTTTCTTATATAGTATCTAGGGAAAATTTCACCTTCAAGTAAGGGGAAAAGATTTGATCATGTGTCCAAATAGTAATCACATTAGGAATTTCCAAAGTTTATGAAAATTCCCGAATTTATGAATATGTGGTTCTTTTAACTATTTGTATGAATCATGCTATGAATAGAGACACCTTAAGGGATTATCCATTGTCACCAAATGTGAAAGAATTTAGAGAGATCGGTTTTCAATAAGTACCATAGGTAATGCGAGACTATAATAGTACTGCATGGGAAACGCTTTCACCTCTTGTAGTAGGTATATATGCTTTTTCTATAGGACTCATGGATTTTACACTAGGGAGTTTTGTGTGCTTTTAGAAAGTCAAGGCTATGAATAAGGTTAAATGATACCATGTTTGCAGGGTTGATAAAGATCCTCTAGGATCTCTATCCATTGACATTCTATTTGCAGCAAACATGTGTTGATTCTGCCTAGCATGGACAGTGCCAAGAGTGGCTAGATCAGCATGGCAGTGAGTAAATTAGTTTCTATTCAAGCATAGCTTGCAATTGTCAAGTCAAGACACTTTGCTTCAGAGGGTAGCATTAATCCAAGTGCTATGCTTAGGGTGTATGAACCACAAATGCTTGTGGTGTACTATTGCCAAATTAGCATGGACTACAACAGGAAATGGCACAAATTCAAGATGATCACGTGGATGCTCTAGTCAATGCCATCAACAGCTACTACTGGGAAGTAGCATCTTTGCCACACCTTGAGTATGTATGGCTGAGTACTTTGGAGATCAAACAATAGCAGAAATCAATGCCGACAGCAATGGAAGAATGCACCAATTTTTTGTAGTTGAAAGACAATTTAATAGGTCATGTGAGCTTGGGCATCAAGTCCTAAGTATTAATTTGAAGAGTGCAATTGGTATGGAATCAAAAAACACCATCTAAAGATTATATTGACCTCATGCTTGCAGCAGAAATAAATGCAATCAGTAAGTTTTTAAAATCACTTAGTCTAGCATGGAATGTACTTAATACCTTCTCTACATTGGCAATGATGAAGGCATCCCATTGTTAATGAATGTCATACCCCTACAGAGGATACCATGATTGATCAGTGAGTATGCTATTACCTTTGATTAGTTAAGCACTTGTGGAAGCTATTAAGATTCATGAATAGACAGTTCATAGTAGACCTACTACCATCATAATCTTGGAATACTATGAGACTTTAAGGTTGAAGCTTGCACAAGTAAGCATTGATGTCCTAACCATACATGGATGATGTAACATGGTTACTAGATGACTTTGGGAATGTTATAAGCATTAAATGCTCAGTTTTGAGCTAGTTTACTATTGTTATTGTAGTGGGGGTGACTATTAACAGTCTTAGCAGGCATATATGGCATTGTTGCCTAAAGAACTAGACAAGCATTGGTGTTTGTTGAGTTATGTATATTGACTCTAAGAGGTTATGACATCTAGATATTGTGGTTGTGACTTGTTTGAGCTGAGAATATTCTCATTCCAATAGAGAATGTAACACTGGTTATTTACATATTGTTGATTTCAAATTGGTACTAGTCATTAAATGTAGTGGATACCTACATGTCTACTATGCAGACTCATGCTGTCTATTGGAATGCCATTGCATCTAGATGTTTTGCCACATGACTAGGGATGTATTTGACATGGTTTTTATTTTGATAGCTTATTGAACTGAAATTTTCATAAACACCTGAGGGGTGTATAGGGAGTTAGGCATTTAGTGAGCACTAAATTTGCAGCTATGGCAAATGCTCAAGGCATTGATAACATCGCTCAATTTGTTGGTGAGAAGCTCGACAACAAAAAATTTTCGCTATGGAAGTTCAGAATGCAAAACTTTTTGATTGGTAGATGTTATTGGGATTTGTGTGCGGGGGTTGAAGCTAAACCCGAATTGCCTGAAGAGAATTTGACACAAGAATAGTAGATAGCTAACCGACAGTGGTTGGAAAGAGCTAGTAAAGTGCTACATTGGTTTTCTTTGTGCATTTCTAATGCAATGGCTATGCACATTACCAGTTTCCATTCCCTAAAGGATGCTTGGGATGCACTCATGAATAATTATGGTAATGTCACGCATGTAAGGAAGATACAGCTGAAGCAGCAGTTCAACAACATGTCTAGGAATGGCAAGAGCATTCAGGCATACACAATTGAAAACAAAACCATAGCTAACCAGCTGGCTACTATTGGATCTTGTGTTTCAAAGGATGATATAATTGCAATGACATTGAATGGGTTAGGCAAGGAGTATAAGGCATTTGATACGTCCATTTTTTTTGGAAGAGAGGGAGAGAGACAGAGTGGAGCGGAAGATGAGTCTCAGCTCATTATTGTTCTTCTTTCATTATTCTTCCATTATACTAATTGAAAGATATTTACACACATAGGTATGACTAACCAAGACTAACTATGGTTAAGTCACTGACTACATCGATTTATTGAATGTCACACATGTGTACAATTATATCCAGCTAATGTCAGTCACACAGATAAAGAGAGACTGACTAAAGAGTAATGGGAGCTTGATATTCTAACACTCCCCCTCAAGCTCAAACCATTTGATAAATTCCAAGTAGTTATCTGAAGTATATGAACTTTTATTTACCAATAGACTTGATAAATATATCTACAACGTGGTCTTCAGTCTTCACACGAATCAAGTCAATCTACCTTGTAAGAACCATCTCTCTGATAAAATGGTAGTGAACCTCATTATGTTTTGATCTAGCATGGTAGACAGGATTGCTAGCCAACATAACACTCTTGAGGTTATCACAATGTAATCTCACTTTGCTTTCCAGCTGTATTCCCAAGTCTTTTAGCAGTTTCATTAACCAAACTACTTCGCAAGCCACTAAGGCAGCTCCTATGTACTCAGCTTATGTATTAGACAATGCAACAATAGGTTATTTCTTACTCTACCAACTGATCATACTGCTGTCCAATCCAAATGCATAACCTCTAGTTGACCTCCTATCATAGGCACAACCAACCCAATCAGCATCAGTAAACCCTATTAAGTCAAGGGATTTTCCATATCCATGAAACAACCCATAATCTATAATACCCTTTATATATCTCATGATCCTCCTAACCGCATCTAAATGAGGTTTGCGAGGCTTCTGCATGAACTGACTAATCAGCCTTAGTGCAAGTATATCAGGATGCCCACCATTTGTTGATACATGGTCACATTCTCTATATCATTCCCAACATCAATCTTTAGCTTGATATTCTAATCAAGAGGCATCTCCATAGGCTTGCATTCAGCCATACCATACTTCTGTAACATGTCATGAGCATAATGCTTCTGTAGTAGCCATATACCTTGAGGCATAGAGACTACCTCAATCCCAAGAAAATAATTTAGTTCACCAAGGTCTTTGACTCTAAATTCAACCTGTAAACATGATTTAATTTCAGCAATGCCCTCTTCATCATCTCCAGTGATGATAAGATCATCTACATAAACCACTAGAAAGATATATCCATGATCTGTCTTCTTCGTGAACAGATTGTATCACCCAATCTAAATCCATGTTGCTGTAAATAACTACTGATCCGAGCATTCCATGCTCTAGGTGCTTGTTTCAGTCCATATAAAGCCTTTTTCAACTTACATAGATGTGTAGGAAAGTCCAGGTGAACATAGCCTTTAGGCTGCTCCATATATACTTCCTCAACCAAATCACCATTCAAGAAAGCATTCTTGATGTCCATTTGCCATAATTTCTAGCCTTTGCATACTGCCAAAGCAATGACAGTTCTAATTGTTGCCATTTTAGCCACCGGACTGAAAGTCTTCTCATAGTCAAGGCCATATTGCTATGCATACCCTTTTGCAACTAGCCTGGCCTTATAGCATTCTAACAAAACATCTGACTTGCACTTAATCTTGTACACGCATTTGCAATCAATGAGGACTTTACCTTTAGGCAACTCAACCAATTCCCATGTCTCATTTTTAGCCAGGGCTGCATACTCCTCATCCATGGTAGCACACCAATTATAATTTATAACTGCATCGTCAAAATTCGTAGGTTCTTTGTAACCTGTCACACTAGCCACATATGCATAATGGTGGGCTGAATAACCAATGTATGTAAACTTGTCAACTAGTTTTCTGACTCTCTCAGATCTCCATAACTGTGGCTCACTCTGAGCTTGCCTATCAAGAATCACATGGTGGGGGACTTTTCTTGAGTTGCTGTGTCAAACACACAATGTATACACAAGAGGAAGCTCACTCAAGGACACACAAGAAGAGAGATGGAGGCCAAAACTTTTTCTTGCTGATTTTTTCTTCTTTTCCCACACAGTATACAATGTACACAAAGTATAGATAAGATACAAAATAAAGAAAATGGCCTTCTCAGTTAAACAATGCATAACCGAGTACATTAATCAATCGACGTTATATCTTTGCCAGTTGTAGGTAGGTGTAACAAACTAAATATAATAAGTGATAAGCCAGTGGCCATGTGAGTATCATAATGATCACCAATGTGCTAAGTGTAGACGTGCGGACTCATCTAGCTAGGCGGTCCATCATCAACAGGTTCAAGCACATCTCAGGGTGTAGAGACACTGTCTTTTACTCTAGTCAATGAGATGTATGAGAAACTATATGGACACAAGCCTGACATTAGTCACCTAAAAGTATTTGGTTGCATTGCCTACGTACATATACCTGATGAAAAGAGGAAGAAGTTAGATCTGAAAGTTGTTAAAAGTGTTTTTCTTGGCTATGCATAGGAGAGAAAGGTTTACAAATGCTATGATCTGTCCATTTGGGAAACCTTGATCAGTAGGGATGTAGTTTTTGATGAGCTAGCCTCATGGTATGGTAATCCAAATGCAATGGTCTTTGATGGACCAACCAGCGCTACTTATGCTGAAAATTATCCTTCAGCTAGTACATCTATGAGTGGACCTACAGGTGATGGTTCATCTACTATTAGTTCCTAGACATGATGACTCTACAGTCGTGCTACTACATCCATTGACATGGATATGTCAGTGATGGGGAGATTGGATAAAGGCAAAGAAAAGATGTTTGATTATGTGACTAGTCCACTTACAACTAGATATGAGTCACCTAGCAATGTGAGTCTTGACAATGAATTGGGCATGCCATCAGTTATGATGTCTAGTGCAAGGCAAAGCATGTATGTGCTGCCTCATGAGAGGCAAGCCCAGAGTGCATCGCAGTTAAGGAGGTCTAAAAGGGTTAGAAAACTAATTGATAGGCTGACATACAGTGGGTATTCAGCTGGACATTATGCATATATGAATAAAGTGTCAGGTTACAGAGCCTATGAAGTTCAATGAGTCAATTTTACATATGAGAATTGGTGTGCTGCTATGGATGAGGAATACGCAGCATTGGCTGAAAATGAGACATGGGAATTGGTTCGTCTACTTGAAGGAAAAGTACCCATTAGTTGCAAATGGTTTTATAAAGTGAAATGCAAGTCTGATGGTTCATTGGAAAGGTATAAAGCCCAACTGGTTGCAAAGGGATATGCACAGTAGTATGGCCTAGATTATGAGGAGACTTTCAACCCAGTTGCCAAGATGGAAATAGTGAGAACAGTCATTGCAACAGCTTCTAAGGGCTAGAAATTATGGTGAATGGATGTCAAAAATTCATTCTTGAATGGTGACTTGCTTAAGGAGGTGTATATGGAGCAACCTGAGGGTTATGTACACCCTGACTATCTGACATATATGTGTAAGCTAAAAAAGGCCTAGTATGGGATGAAACAGACACACCGAGAGCATGGAATGCTTGCATAAGCACTTATTTGTAGCAACTTGGTTTTTTAGATAGGTCATGCATATCACATCTTATTTACAAAGAAGAAGGAGCTCTATGTGTTTATAAAATTATTTCATGTGAAGATAGAAGACCAAGTAGTAGATTTCTTTACCAAATCACTTGGTAAAGAGAAATTTGTTCATTTCTCGGAGCTACTTGGAGTACAACAGCTAGTCTGAGCTTGAGGGGGAGTGCTGAAACTTCAAGCTCAACTCATGTACACTGACATGACAGCTAGTATCCAGCAGTCTCTAGCATGTAAGTCATAGTCAATAAGTCAAGTACACTTAACTCTGGTAGAGTTAGTCAATGTGAGTAGTCATCACGTCACTCAGACCTAGTTCTCTCTAGTAATTTAGTATGTGTGTGAAGTACATGGAATAATGTAGAATAAGGGAGTTCACTGCTCCCTGTTGCCTTATCTCTATCTCTATATCTTGTTACACATGGTAGAATCTTTCTCATTTATTTTGGAAATCTCAATGTCAAGGACTTAAGAGGTTCTTATTCAAGTGGATTTATAAGTTTGTAGGCATTAGAATAACTCCCAAAAAAATTTTGAGTAACTAAGTGATAATGCTTCAATATTGCCTACCAAGAAAAATTATAGAGCCCTTTGGAAAGTTCTATATATGATTCAACTAGGAGGAGGAATTTACATTTGTTTAGAATAGATGCCACTTGTCTTTTTTAGACAATTAGAAAGAAAATGGGCAACCTTATCCCTCACTCACATACTTTCTCAACCTCTCCCAATCATACATGTCTATGCACAAGAATGTCTCTATCACATCACACTTGTTTTGAAGCAAGGACTCTAAAGTATTAAAGTGGGTGCAAAATCAAGAAGCTTTAGCACTCATGATATCCAAGCTTCATAAGTATCAAATCTATTGACCTCTCATGAGAAAAAACTTGATAACTTTTATGCAATCATTAATATTAGTAAACCAACCTACACCATCATTTTCATACCAATATTTCAACCCTAAATTGAGTGAATGGGTGTTGCAATTGCTACAAGTAATATGTGCATAACAATCTTGTAGAATCCTAGTAACATTTTTGTAATTATTTGCATTATTGGTAACCATTTGCACTGCATGGCAATGCCTGATCTCTTCAATGGTTTTGCATAAAATCTCTAGAATGTGCTCCCTTGATTTAATATTTCATGTGCTATCTATGGCTTTTAGGAATGTCTCTCCTCTTAATGAAACCAACATGATGTTTATTAAGATTTCTTGTGAACATTGGACCAACCATATAATACAATTATACATCTAGCCATGTCTTAGTTTCATAGAGCAGCCATCTCAATCTTCTCCTTCACCTCTAAGTAGCACTTATAATAAGATGTGTAGTTCGTATCGGACTATTTCGAGGTGGATGGTGGCATGGAGGCTTCAAGTGTAATGCACAATGAATGGGATCACAAGATTGATAGGATTGAGGGGGGGCAACAATTCTATCAGTTCATTTTCAATTTTTTCTCCTTTTCCTTTCCACTAAGGTTTCTTTTAACCTTCGAATTTCACTCCCTCCCTTAATCCCCCTTCATGTGTGGCATCAATTTATTACATCCTTTTCCCCTTGGGGGAATGGAGATCTCCTCATCTCGAAGTTAGGGAATAGGTTGTATTGCGAGATTGTAGGATATGGCTCTTCACATTTTCGTGGTGCTACATTGAAATCTAAGATTATAATGACAAGGTAGAATAGCTCTTATTTCAAGTGTAAGTCTTATTACATCTGAGAAAGATCTCTCTAAGATTATTATTTTTTAGTCCCATTCTTTTATTATGAAAGAAATTGGGGATGTTTTTTACATAGGGTATCCTTGTCCATCCACATAGCATCCTCCTCAAGATAGTCTTTCCATAGGACAAGATATTCCTTAATTTTCCTACTTCTAAGGATGTGCTTAGTTATATCAAGTATACTATTAAGTTGAAGCTTAGGGACTCATTGGCTTGGCATTACAACTTGTTGATCATCAAGAACATGATCAGGATTGGGTACATAACTTGTTAGAAGGCTAACATAAAAGACATTGTGAACTTTCAAGTGTTCAAGAAGTTGTAGTTTTTAAGCATTGAGTACTAGACACTGGAGAATTTTATATGGTCCACAATATCTTGGTCTTAGCTTCTTGTATTGCCCTAAGGATAAAGAGGTTTTCTTAGGCCAAACATGAATAAGAACCATGTCTCCTTTCTTGAAGATCCATTCTTATATTCTTAGATCAATATAAGATTTCTATCAATCCTTGGCAACTTGGATATGTTGCCTGATAACAAATTCCTCATCCATTTCTTCCAATATCTTCTTAGAAGCTACTGCATTTAAGATAGGGTCTGAAAAGTTTAGTGGGACTAGGTACTCTTGCCCATACAAAGAATGGAATGGGGTCATCTAGATACTTTGATGATAGGATTCATTGTAAGAAAACTCCACCAAAGGTTGGTATTGTATCCATCGCTTCGGCTCCATGTAGCAATAAGCTCTAAGTATGTCTTTAATAACTTGGTTGACTTGTTGAGATAGCAAGCTCAATACGTGCAAACATTGATGATGGACCACTTGGCTAGATGGGTTTGCACGTCTATACTTGGCACATTAGTAGTCATTATGATCCTCACATGGCCACTGACTTATCACTTATTATATTTATCTTGTTGCACCTATATATAGCTAGTATAGTTATAGTCCGAGTCTATTAGTATAGTTAGTTATGTATTGTTTGACTTAGTGGGCCACTTTTCTTTATGTTATGTCTTATCTACACTTTGTGCACATTATATTGAGTATAGAAGAAGAAGAAGAAACTAGCAAGAAAATGTTTTGGCCTCCATCTCTCTTCTTGCGTTCTTGAGTGAGCTTCCTCTTGTGTGTATGGTATGTGTTTGGTGCAACAACTTTAAGCAAGTCCCCCTACCACACCATTCTTGACATGGTATCAGATCGGTGCCACTGAGAGAGGCTAGTTTTGAATGCCGAAGTGAAGGATAAGAAGCAAGGATTCAAGGAAGCAAGCAATGAGTAATAAGCTCTCCCATTCTTCCACTCTTTCTCTTGGATAGTGCCTATGGAGGCACTGAAGCAAGGCAAAGTCAAAATCTTATATTGCTGTGAGATTTGGTATGTGATGACCAAAGCACTATATTCTATACAAAAGCCATTTAGGGCTTATCACTTTTTTTTGAGCTTTTGAGGCCATTTTGGGTCTCGTTTTTGAAATACTTCTACACAATTAAAAGTTAGTTCGTTAGTTCGAAAGTTAGTTAGTCAATTAATAAGTTAGTAAGGTTACTAACTAAAGTAAAAACTAACTAACACTAATAACTAACAATTTTTATTTAATTAAAAATATAAACAAATCAGGGATCGTAACTTGACATTTTTTTCGAATTGACAAGGACTGTAGCCACTCATCACCGAAGTTACCATGTGAATGAGAGTTATGAGCCATATTAGTCACTAGTGTCAATGTGTATAGTATGGATGGTCCAAAAATATTAGATTTTTAGATAAAACTAGTATATTTTAGATATTATTTATTGTAAATATCCTGAAAAGATATGAAAATTTCTAGAACAAGATATCATGTAAGAAAAGCAATTGATTTTTTTCAGTCAATTTTGAAGATTTAATGAAAAAAAGAATGATTGGTGAAATTGTGTGCGTCGCAATCACAATTTACAAGCAGTAAATAGCACTTCGAACAGGGAGAAGAAGAAGCAGTGATATGAAAGGTTTCTAATCAAGTGTCTTGGAGTTTTACCCTCCTTTCAAAGCCAACGAAACTATCTGATTTGTGATTTGAGCATCAGAATGCTGATTTTTCTAAGATCCCCTCCATAAAGAGCTCTTCTTCTCAGCCACAACTCTTCTTTTCTTATTTAGTTATAAATATGAGGCATGGGGAGTAGTTAGAGAAACATAAGGAGACCCCAAGAGGCTACGAGAGAGAGGTAGAGAGAGGGAAGTAGAAGGATATCCCTTCAAAGCGGCTACAAGAAGAAACTTGAGTGAGAGAGAGAGAGAGAGAGAGAGAGAGAGAGAGAGAGAGAGAGAGAGAGAAGTTACCTCAGGAGGCTGCAAGGGAGAGAGTTAGCTCAATTTCCCTCTATCTCGGTCTTCGACTAAGCCATCTTCTCTTACGCTCTCCTACCTCAAATTCATTCCTCCTTCTTTGTCTCTCGAATCCACTTGTGAATGATGGCTCCAAAGAAAGGAGATGGAAGGACCATGAGAACCACCACAACTGGACGGGTACTGCCAGAGATACGGGAGTGGCTGAGGTTGCCGAAGTTGCCACTACCAATGAAACATCAGGTGTGGCAAAGGCAAGTGCGAGCAAAGATGAAATTCCCAATGTCATCTACCAAACTAGGTTATTCATTACTAGGTTATTATTTCTCCATAAAAAATAATTACATAAAATATTAGCTTTTATATTTTACACTTATATGAATTGATAGTTTCATCTAGAAAGCATACTAGTACATGCATAAATATATACTCAACACTTCTTTATGGGGAGGAGAATCCTCATTAGAATGTAAGGTTACCCTTAGGATAAGGTCTACCTTGGCTATGTGAAGCTATGAATTGCATGATGGTGTGATTGTCATTGCATCATTTGATATATGTTTGAAAGGACTGTTTGTGTTTGCTAGTGAATTATGGCAAAATAAAGAATCTTGGAAACGATTCTTGATCTTTCAATTAATGTTTATGTCAGTTATGCATTCATCCAGTTTTTCCTAGAGAATTCAAATGATGTGGATACTAGATCAGTTGTACAACCCCTCGCCTCTATATCGTGAAAGACGATGGATGATTAGTAGAGGATATTGCTATATCTATGCAAGCCATATATCTTATCTTCAGAATAATCTGAAAAGGGTAAAATGGATGGAAGATCTTAAAGTTATCAAGATCTATTTATTTTATGAGGCTAGTGTAAACTCAACCCTGTATACTAGAGACAAGAAATCAAACTCCTTAAGTATGCACCCTCCGTGGATGCTGCTCAACAAGTGTCCAAATTTTGCAATGGGCTAAATTCTCCTCTGAACACTCATTTGAAATCAATGCGTCCAATAGACCTCCAAGATGCTTTGATTCGAGCTGCTCCTATTATGCAGGAAGTATAATTAAAGCCTAACAAGAATAAGTTCTGGAGCTACAATAACCAGAACAAATGAGGATTCAAAGGTCAAGCAAAAAGAACCCAAGGCCTATTTTACCTAGAACAGAATAAAAAAGAAAAATCCAATGTAGTTGGAAATTTTTTTCCTACCTAGGAAAACATGGATGGTCTTAGGTGCTTTCATTGTAATGAGCCAGGACATTTCAGGAGAGATTGTCCAAAGCTTGGTGGAAACCATCGCCAAGGCCAATTTCGAGGTCAAGGCAGAGTTGCCCAAGGCTGTGGTCAAGTAGCTATGGCAAAAGAAAGAACGTCAAATATTACCCTGAAAGAGACTAATAGGGAGGAAGACCCTACTATGGAAGAAGATATTGAAAGAGCAACTGTTCATGCTGCATTCCATAGGAAATGTCCAAATCGTCAATATTCGATAATACAGACACCAGCCAGTCATCGAGGTAAATCATTGAAAGTTTTGATTGGCTGTGGAAGTACACACTCATTTATTTCACCTAAGTGTGCCAAGAAGTTAGGAATAGATACAATAAATGCATCAAAACTGCTTTTGGAATTAGAAAATGGAAAGGAAGTACTTTCTACACAGCAAACTGCCAAGGTAGAGTTTACCTTTCAAGTATGAGGTTCATAGTAATGAACTTAGAAGCTTATGAATGTTTACCGGGAATGGATTGGCTAATTTCCAATTATGCTTATATCCATTGTGGAAAAGGTCAAGTCACATTCGAGGATTTGAACGGTGAAATAGCAACTAGTCAAGGTGAAACATGGAAACCTAAAGTCCAATTAGCAAAATCTTCTCGAATTGTAAAAGGCTTGAAGAAGGGATTATCTATTTACTTGATCAAGCTTAACAAGGTAAATCAAGATGGTCAGACATAAAAGAACCATCTTGGTTAAAAGAGCACACTGACATTTTTCCTAAAGAGCTAACTGAGTTACCTCCGGAAGAGAAGTCGATCGTGAGATCAAACTTGTTCCAAGAGTTGCTCTAGTTGCAAAAAGACCTTACAAATGTCTAAACCTGAAACCATCAAACTAAAAGTGCAACTCAAAAAACTACTAGAACAAGGGGCAAGTAGTTCACCATGGGGAGCCCTAGTATTATTCCAAAAGAAAAAATATAGAACTCTCCATCTTTGTATCGACTATCGAGGGCTAAACCAGGTAACAATAAAGAATAAGTACCTGATCATGAGGATACACGAGCTTCTTGATCATCTACAAGGAGCAAGGATCTTTTCTAAGGTCGATCTTTGATCAAGATATTATCAAATCAGAGTCAAGAATGAAGATATTCCAAAGACCGCCTTCAACACAAGATACGGTCATTTTGAATCCATCATGTTGTCATTTGGGTTGACAAATGCCCCAGCTACCTTCAACAGGTTAATGCAGGACATTTTCAAACCTCATCTCGACAACTTTTTTCTTGTATTCTTTGATGACGTCCTAACTTATTCTAAGGAGAAATAAGATCATGAACTGCATCTTTGCATTGTCCTGGAGACAATGAGAACACACAAGTTGTATGCCAAGAAAAAGAAGTGTGCCTTCTTCACAAGGAAGATTGAGTACTTGGGATTCATAGTGTCTGCTGAAGGTATATCAGTAGATCCTGTCAAGGTCAAATATGTTCAAGATTGGCCACCCCCAACCACTATCAAGGAAGTGAGAAGTTTTCTAGGTCTAACAAGATGGTATAGGATATTCATCAGAAACTATGCCCAAATTGCAACACCTCTTACAAACCTACTCAAAAAGCAAGTTGCCATTATCTGGGTGCCAATTGAACACTCTAGCTTTGACCAACTAAAGCATAGTTTAGTAAGTGCTCCTATTTTAAGGCCGCTTGACTTAAGCAAGGAATTTGAAGTTTTCACAGATGCTAGCTCTCTCGCATTGCGATGTGTACTAATGCAAGAAGGTCATCTCGTGCTTACTCTTCAAGAAAATCGAAAGCCCATGAAAAGAGATATGCTACTCACGACCTAGAGTTGTTGGATGTGATTCATGCTCTCAAATTATGGAGACATTACTTGCTTGGAAATAAGTTTTCCTTAGTCACAAATCATAAAAGTCTTAAGTGGATTTTTACTCAGCCTGATCTTAATATGAGGAAACAATGGTGGATCAAAATTCTGCAGGAGTATGACTTTGAAATTAAGTTCAAACCTAGTAAAGAATATAGAAGCAGATGCCCTTAGTTGTAAAGCCTTCCTTAATGCTCTTATCGCTGAAGAACCATCTAGGGCAGAAACTCTAGCTACAATGGTATCAATGCCAACTAATCCTATCATCATGTTGACCAAGGATGAAGCAAATAAGGACCTAGACTATCAACAATTGTTTTGGAAAGTTCAGAGGAACAAGATCCCAAACTCAAGACTAAGTATCAAGAATTCTATACAGATGAAGACCAAGGACTTGTTTATTTCAGAACGAGACTATGCATTCCTTCGAGTCAGACTCTCAAGAGAAGGATACTTTGGGAAGCACATGATTCTCCTTTTTCAGGACACCCTGGACATGAAAAAACTCTTAATGCTGTTAGGAAAAGCTATTATTGGCAAAAACTCAAGGATGATGTACTTAAGTATGTCACTAAATGTCTAAATTGCCAAAGGGTAAAATCTCGGGGAAGTTACTTTATGTATATCCTCTATAACATGTGCATTCAAGGCCTATTTATAAATATCATTATCTATGAATTTTCCATGAATAGAACATAACCCTTTTCTATTCAATTTGTAAATAACCCCTTTATATTACACCCTTATATATATATATAAGTATAAAAATGGTATTTTAAAAATGCCTTATTTTGAACCCATGTGATGCACACATATATTCATGAGTAAGTTACCCAATGGCAAAATCTGAACGTGTCAAGTTACTAGGAGAACTCCAGCCACTTGGCATTCCTTAGATGAAATGGAAGCTTATTAACATGGACTTTGTAGTTGGGTTACCTTTTGTGCAAGGAGGATATAACTCAATAATGGTAATAGTACACATGCTAACAAAGGTCACTTATCTTATTCCAACAAAAACCAATTACAAAACTTGAGATATTGCAAGAATTTTTGTAAAATAGATTTTCAGATTAGCATGGGTTACCTAAAAGGATCATCAGTGATTGTGATTCTCTTTTCACATCACATTTCTGGAAGAGTTTATTTGAAGCCATTAGGACCCAACTTTGTTTCAATTTTCTTATCATCCACAAACTGATGGGCAGACAGAACGAGTCAATCAAGTAATTGAGGATATTCTACACGTATATTGCAGCAAGGAACCTAAAAGGTGGATTCAATATCTATTCTTAGTGGAATTTGCTTATAATGCCTCCTATCATCAAAGTATTTAGATGACTCCATTTTAGGCACTATATGGTCAAGATTGTTGTATGCCACTAATTTTTTGTGACCCTACTCTAAGGGTAGAAGCTTCAAGAAAAATGTTAGAAGAAATGGATGATCAAATCAAGATTATTAGACAGGATATTCAAGCTGCCAAAGACCGACAAAAGGAGTATATTGATATAAAAAGGCAAGAACAAATCTTCAAAAGGGAGACATGTTCTTCATCTATGTCCATCCAAAGAAGAGTTCTTTATCTTTAGGAGAATTTAAGAAGCTAAGTCCAAGATTTTGTGGACCCTATAAGGTTCTCAAGTGCTTAGGACTAAGCGCTTACAAGATACAACTCCCTGAGAATATAAAAATCCACAATGTATTTCATATTAGCTTATTAAAAGCATACATAGCTAACCCTAACCATATCCTTGATGATCAACAAGTTGTAGTACCTAACCAAGGAGTCCTTGAGCTACAACCCGACAGAGTAATCGATGTAAGGGAGAGAAAATTGAGGAGTAGAACCCTTAAAGAATACCTTGTCTAGTGGAAGGATTATCCTGAAGAAGATGAGACATGGATAGATAAGAATGTTCTTTATCAACGATACCCACGGTTTCTCTCGAGATGAGGATATCTCGATTTCTCTAAGGGGAGGAGGATGTAATACTTCCACGTAATTAAAAGCTAGTTGCTTAGTTCAAAAGTTAGGTAGTCAATTAATAAGTTAGTAAGGTTACTGACTAAAGTAAAAAATAACTAACATTAATAACTAATAATTTTTATTTAATTAAAAATATTAAAAAATAAGGATCATAAGTTAATATTTTTTCCCAATTGACAAGGATTGTAGCCACTCATCACAGAAGTTACCACGTAAATGAGAGTTATGAGCCATATTAGTCACTAGTGTTAATATGTATAGTATGGATGGTCCAAAAATATTAGATTTTTGGGTAAAACTAGCATATATTAGATATATCATATATTATTTATCTTAAATATCCTAAAAAGATATGAAAATTTCTACAACATGATATCATGTAAGAAAAGCAAATGATTTTTTAAGCCAGTTTTGAAGATTTAATGAAAAAAAAAGAATGATTAGCGAAATCACACACATTGTTATAGAATCCGAGATACACACTCGACTTTCTTATATGCTTAATATATATATGGTGAATATTATGTTGGCATAGAGGGAGACTAGATGTCCGCCCCCCGCCCCCCCCCCCCCCCCCCCTTGTGGAGTTATATTATTGACAAGAAGCAAGCTCCTCCGTTACACATAAGCCAGTTCTTACTTGTAGACCTTGGAAACAAGATCACGGTTTCTTGCACGGTATACAACCGACTAACACTTGCACAACTTGGAAGTTGGCACCTTTTGATCCTTCTTGAGTCACCTTCTCTCCTACACAATATGTGTAGGGCTCTCCTCTTGGCGCTTGATTTGAGTAGAGCTTTCGTAGCACTTACACCTTCTCTTCTCCTCTTGGAACTTGATTTCAGCAGAGCTTTCATAGCACTCGCACCTTCTCTTCTCCTCTTGGAACATGCAAAGTCACCTCTCCCTTATACCCAAGGAGAGCCTCCTCTTTTATAGGCTTTCAAGAGCTTCTCTTCTTGGAGAGAGAGTTGAGTTGATCTTCATGCAAGATGTGGTTGTTTCACTCTATAGCAGTAATTTTGAGATATCTCTTTGTGCATTGTTTGGATGAAAAAACATCCAACATGAAAGTTGTAGATCTCGTTGTTTTCGATAACCTCACATGGCCCATTTTTAGAGATCATTTTTCTATTGCGATATATTTTAAAAATGGATTTTTCAAAAAAATATCTTTTTAAACTGTACTCTTAACTTATGGTCCATGCAACCACCTTGAGTCACTGATGAGGAGAGTTCATTATATTGCCTTGGGCCTCAACCTTAAGATTGAATTCCACAAAAAAGCTTGTGTTATTTTAGACCTTAGAAAGAGAAAATCACTTCTCTCCTCACTTCCAAAGGATCACGTCTCTCGTCTTTCTTAGTGAGAGAATTCCCTCTCTCATCTTTCTTAATGAAAGAAAAGGCCTTAAACCTTGACTTGTAGGGGAGAGGATGACCCCAAATGAATGCAATGCTCATTACACACAAGTAAACATTCCTAGGCGTCCCTGGATGCACACATAAATACATATACACAATGCTAATGCACTTCCTCTTCTTAGAACTCAATCCATCTTCATTTATGTGTAACTCCTCGGTTCTTTTGTACACTCTTACACTTGGCGAACACTTGTTTTCTCCTTCATAACTTGTACTACCTGTACCAGATATCCTCGTCACAGTGCTCTGATCACCCCATTAAGTGATGCACTAGGAATATTGGTCTCTAAATGATCTCATAACCATGCTAGATCATCATCAACACTTAAAGAAAAGTGAGTCATTAATATATTGACCTGAATTTATTAAATAGAGAATGCGTAATAAGCAATCAATTTAGTGATAGCCCTCTAGCTTCTAAACAGCTAACCTCAACTATAGAGGGGATACATAGTCCTTAAGAAGATTTGGAAAGTCTTGTAGTTCTCTCTCAGTCATAAACTGACCCGTCCAATGGGGGATAATTCTTAAACTTAACTAGATACTTCCGTAATACCTTACCTGACCTTAGAGTATTGTCCTGATGGTGTAAAATTCTTTTAGGCATAAGGAACTCTTTTGTTTCTTCTATGTCATGTAAATCTTCCTTGATTGGTTCCATTGGATGTTCCCCAATATAGGGACGTAGCAAACTTATATGGAAAGCATTATGAATGACATGTTTAACTTATCTGTGATCTTGAAAGGGCCATAATAGCGATTAGAAAGCTTAACCACTTTACCCTTTTGACCTTTCTACTTCTTCAAGCGAGCCTTCTCAAACTTAAGAAGAACATATTGTCCCAACTTGAGATCTAACTTACGACGATGCTTATCTGCTTCACATTTATGATTCTCTTATGTCCTTTGGATAGCAGCATTTACTTGAGTGAAAGTTGTATCAATGTCTCTAACAAACTCATCTGCTGCAAAGATATTATCCTTCGTAAGAAGAATGGGTGGTAAATGAGGCTTAACATAGATGATCTCAAAGGGTGCCTCACCACTACTAGAGTGCACCGTATTATTGTATGCAAACTCTACTAAAGGCAAATACTTTTCCCATTCTCTTTAATTTGATATAGGATTTCAAAAGGTCCAAAATAGTAGAATTAGCACTTTCACTCTGCCTATCCATTTGAGGATGATAAGAGGATGAAAACTTTAACTTTGTCCCAAGGTTCTCAAAGAGAGCTTGCCAAAAGAGGCTGGTCATGCGGGGATCTCGATCACTTATAATGGACTTAGGCATGCCATTATGCTTGAAAATATGAGCAATGAATAGCTTAGCCATATGATCGGCTTTGATTGTCTTTCGCACAGGTATAAAGTGAGCTTGCTTACTGAATCTATCAATGATAGTCCAAATTGCATCATTGCCTGCTTGTGTGCGAGGAAGCTCCATGATAAAGTCCATGGCTATACTTTTTCAAGGCTCATTGGGAATAGGTAATGGCTTCAGTAGACTAGGTGGTTTATGCATGTCATACTTTACTTTTTGGCATATCTTGCACTCTTAGACATATCTTTCAATGTCAGCTCTCAGAGTGGGCCAAAATAAATATATTTTCAATGCTTGAGTAGTGGGTAGAATACCCCTATGTCCAGCATATGGAGATGCATGTGCTTCATCCTTTACCTTGTGTCGCAATGGTAATGCTACACAAATTGCTTAATGATGATACAAATAACCATCTCGAATCGAGTAAGGTGTAATTGACTGACCTGAGTTAAGTTGATCCCATATGGTTGAGAACTCGGAATCAGTTGCATACATTTTGGGTAAATCCATGAACTCGTTATGTTAAACAGTTGTGATTGCATTCACTCGAGGTCGTCGTGATAGAGAATTCCTGCTACCACATTCTTAATTCCAAATGTGTGAAGGATTTGAAAATGAAACATAGATAAGAAATTTTCCCAACGCATTTGTTTCTCTGAGAGCTTCTTCTGAGTGAGGAAGTATCTTAGACTTTGGTGATCCGTTTTAGTAACAAAATCTACACCAAATAAATAGTGTTTCCATACTTGAAGAGCATGTACCACCCCCATAAGCTCTTTCTCATATACTGGAGCATGTAGCTCATGGTCCTTGAGGCGTCGGCTCTCAAATGCTACTGCATGATGCTCTTAGTTAAGCACAACTTCAATGCAATCCCCAGAAGCATCGCAGTGAGCTTCAAAAGGTTTTTGAAGATCTGAAACTATGAGAACTGGTTCTTAAGTCACAAGAAACTTAATTCTTTCAAAGGCTTCTAGTTGCCTTGATCCCCAACAAAAAGGCATCTCCTTCTTCGTAAGGTCATGTAGAGGAGATGCAACGTACACAAAACCTCGTATGAACCTCCTATAGTATGAACATAGGCCCAAGAAACTTCTAACTTCATGTACAGAAATAGGTTTAGGCCATTCAACAATGGCTCGAATCTTCTCAGGATCCATTCTCACCAAATTGTGAGAAACAATATGGCCTAAGTAATGAATTTTCGAAAGGAAAATTTCACTCTTCTTAGCATTGACCTATAGTCTATGCTTGCGAAAATCTTGAAAAACAATAGATATATGTTTTCTATGCTCTTCTTCAGACCGTGAAAATATTAGAATGTCATCAAAGAAGACACATGTGAACTTTGAGTCTCTCCATCATTCAATTGAATGTGGCGGGTGCATTAGTCAAACCAAATGGCATGATTAAGAAATCATATAGTCCAAATGTCATACGAAAAGTTGTCTTATTAACATCTTCAGGTGCTATCCGTATCTGGTGATAGCCACTCTTGAGATCAATGCGACTAAAGATACTAGCCCCTTGCAACTTATCCAAGATATCATCTATCCTTGGGACAGGAAAACCATTCTTGATTGTAATCTTATTCAAAGATCTATAGTCTATGCACATACGGAAAGAACTGTCTTTCTTTTGAACAAGTAAGACAGGAGAGCAGTATGGAGAAGAGCTAGGTTAGAACTAACCCTTTTTCCAACAATTCATTTACTTGTGTTAGGATCTCCTCTTGCTGACTTGCACTTACTCGGTAAGGTGGTTGGTTAGGTGGTAAACTGCCTAGGATAAGATCAATTGTGTGATCTTTTGGGCGCTTAGGAGGTAACTCTCCTGGGAGTGAATCACTAAAACAATCTTCATATTGTTTAACAAAATCATGTCTAGCATGATCAATTAAAGAGAGGTTCTTTTAAAGTCTAAGACTGAGAAGAATTAGTTGGTATTGTGTGTTCATTAGAGGCACCAAGTGCCCTTGAATCATTAGTTTCTTTTAACTCTCTCATAAAAATCATGTACGCAGAAATAGCTTTCTTCATTTCTTTAGAAATGCTAACATGACTAACCATTGGCACATGCTAATCTCCAGCATCAGCAATGCGTACTATGTTCCAATCCTTGAATTGAAATGCAAGGGTATTCTTAACAAAATCGGGAACATGCCTAATCTTGTAATGCCAAGGCATGCCTAAGATAACATCACAGTTACCTATGGGTGCAAGTAGAAAAGATTCTTGGTCGTAGTAATCCCCAATTCTAAGATTCAACTTTCCTTGAATAGGAGTAGAATTGGTTGTAAGTCATTCAAATGCCGAACCTAATCCAATTGATGTTCCCAATCCATTCGGTGGAATTTGTAGCCTTTCAACAGTATTTGCTGACACAAAATTATATGTGGATCTTGGATCAAAGAGTATCAAAACTTGTTGATTGTTGAGTGTCCCCCAACCCTTTAAGAGTTGTCTTTTCTTCTCATTTGAATGAGTGTTAGCTCGCATATCTGGAATTTAATTTGAGGATGGGGGAGGAGGATCTTTAACCACATTTTCTTCCTTCCTTTTGTGAGGAAAATCAAGCTTCATATGCCCTAACTCACCATAAAGAAAGCACCTTCCTTCCTCTTTGTATTTTTGTATCTCAGAGGGTGAGAGATACTTGCACTTCTTCTTGTTACCCTCTGGCTTTGAATATTAGTCATGGGTAAAGGTAGGTCTTCTTTGATTAGTCATGTCTCTTGGTTGATCATAGAGCTGCTCTTGTCTAGCTCTATAAGAACTCATCTCCAACTTTCGAGATGTACCAGGTGTATGCAAACTTTCAGCTATGATGGCAGACTCCATCATGCAAGATAAGGTTTCATGTGGATACACCTTCATGGTTCTGTATAAATGATGGAGTAGGCCAGCTTCAAACTTCCTTTTCTTCTCTTCATCGCTAATCTCCATGAAAGGAGTAACCTTGACAAGACTAGACCAAAACATGTCCACATAACTAGTGACCTTTTCATGCTCTTTCTGGCGTAGCCAATCCCACTTCTTCTTGACATCATTCTCAAAATCAGAAGGCAAGAACTGAGCATAAAACTTCTTCTTGAACTTTTCCCAAGTCATAGGTTTCCTTCCCTCCAAAATGAGAGTCAACCACCAATTGCTAGCGGCGTCTTTCAAGTGTATGCCTACATTCCTTAGCTTGGAATTTTCTAAGAAATTACCATCAGAAAAAGCAACTTCAAATTGCCTGACAAAGACTAATGCCTTAGTAGGATCTCTCTTACTAGAGTAAGAGTCAAACTCTATGTCCTTATCCCGAGACTTGAAAGTCTTAGTCTTCTTAAGCTTGCTCCTGTTATGGTCCCTCTTTGTCCGTTTGCGGATTGTACGAGAATTAGAACCAAGAGAGTAGAAACTAGAAGATGATGAGGAGAAGGAGGAGGAACTTGAGTAATCAGGGGAGTAGCTGGTTACTAAGGGAGATGACTCCCTCCTTAGCTGCCTCACTCGATGTGAGGTCTTTTTACTCCTCTTGACCTGAGAATCCTTCTTCCTTCTAGGAAGCTTCTCAAAAATTGGATGCTTTGCATCTTCACCATCAATTGATGCAATGGTATTTCCTCCAATATCACCATCTTTTGGAGGATTCGGTCCTTCATAAGTAGCTTCTTCCCTTGCCCTTAAGCTGTCAATCAATTAACGTACTTCGGAAATCTCCAACAAGCTATGATACTTTGTCAATTGAGCGTGTAATTGCTCACTTGTAGGTGCTTCATCAGTTGCCATCTTTACCTTCTTCTTGCAAGGATCGCCTTTACTTTGAGAAAAGCAAAGAGACCTGCTCTAATACCACTGTTATAGAATCCGAGATACACACTCGACTTTCTTATATGATTAATATATATATGGCGAATATTATGTTGGCATAGAGGGAGAATAGATGAGAGAAAAGAAAGATGTAGAGATAGAGGTAGAGAAATTAGCAACAAACTAGGGACTGGAAGATGGGCCAGTCTCTCCCCTTGTGGAGTTATATTATTGACAAGGAGCAAGCTTCTCCGTTACACATAAGCCAGTTCTTACTTGTAGATCTTGGAAACAAGATCAAGGTTCCTTGCACGGTATACAGCCGGCTAATGAAAGGGAGTGATGGATCAAAGGTTGGACTCGAGAGCTATGGCGGGACAGCAAGAGCAAGAAAGGGAGAGACTAGAAATGGGAACTCCAACCGTCACAATGTGTGACCGGGCCTTCCTTTATTCAAACTGTCACTAAAAGAATAAAGAATAAAGTGACAATGACGGGTGCCCGCCACCTACAGTGTGCACTGGCAGTGCTTATTAGTGTAGTAATACACGGGCGGCTAGGCAAAGGTACCTTTACCCCCAACAACCTCCCACTTAAAGGTGAATCTGCCCCAGTGAGGAGTGAAAAGAAAAAGAAAAAAGATAGTACAACATGTACACATGTGCAACAGGATGAGGAAAGACGCCATCTCATCCCACGCCCATCAACCTCCTGAGGAAGGCAAAATGCTCTGTAGAGAGGCTTTTTATGAACAGATCTGCAGGATTTTGGTCAGTCGAGATCTTGACAAGATCAACAGACTTGTCCTCAACGACCCCACGTATGAAGTGATACCTCACCTCAATGTGTTTTGTCTTTGCATGGAAGATTGGATTCTTGGCTAGGATTCTTGGCTAACTGAATAGCACTCATAGAATCCGAATGCAGTGTAGGGATAGCATCAATACCAAGGTCAGCAACTAAGCGACCCAACCAAATGGCCTCCTTGCAAGTGGCTGCAACATATTCGGCCTCTGTAGTAGAAAGGGCTGTGCATTTCTGCACCCTGGACATCCAAGAAATAGCACCTCTAGCATAGGTGAATACATAGCCGGAAGTGGACTTCCTACTATCTTTATGTCCTACATAATCAGAGTCAGTGTACCCCACGACTCCTGTATCCTGGCTGCCATAGCCTATGCACATATCTGCAGTGCCCTTTAGGTACCTCATGATACCCTTCATGGCATCCCAATGCTTCTTACTAGGTGTAGCCATATAGCATGCCACAACACCAACTGCAAAGGAAATATCTGGACGAGTGGCTATCATGGCATACATAAGACTGCCCACTGCGATGCATAGGGAATCTTGGCCATCTCGGCCCTCTGCTCATCTGTCTGTGGACAATCAACCTTTGATACATTCACATAAGAAGGAAATGGACATCCAAAAGGCTTTACATCCTACATGTGGAAGCGCTCAAGGACTTTATGAATGTAGTCCCTCTGTGACAAGTAGAGAAGTCCCCAATGCCTATCGCGTCTAATGCGCATACCAAGTATGTGAGCGGCCTGTCCCAGATCTTTCATCTCAAAGCTCTTCTTGAGCTGAGCCTTAAGAGCATCTAGCTCATCATGAGCTTTCCTTGCTATCAGCATATCATCCACATATAGAGTACCAAAATCAATAAAGAACCATCACGGGCTTTCTTTGTGTAAAGACACGGATCCATAGCACTCTTGCTGTAGCCCTATGACTGCATAAAGGCATCAAACTTATGATACCACTCCCTAGGTGCCTGTTTCAAGCCATAAATACTTTTCTTCAATTTGCACATGGCTCTTAGGAGACCCGTCTGATTTTAGGAACCCGAAAATTCAAGTCAATCCTAGTGGGTTTAGCCGGAACTCTCTCGTTGCAAAGTAGACTCAGTAGGGCCTAAGTGACAAACCCCATGATGTTCTAAGGGAGTGCTAGGTGGCATCATTTTTAGAAAACCTACTGATGGACTACTAAAAGGTGTGCCGTGGATTGAGACTGGTGGACACCTCACTGTTTTAGGCATGCAAGGTTGCAAACAGCACTTTCAGGATATACTGCAATTTTAGTTGTGTTAACTAAAAGTGTAAGCACATATTACAATTTTTAAATCTATAAGTTTTGAGGCATTTTAGGAGAAAGAAATATAAGTTTTATTTGAAAATAGGTTGTAGATTACACGTACTATTGAGCAGTCAGTGAAAAAGGCTGCTTGGTGTATTGCTCTATACTTGTTTTGTGAAAGGTTACAAAAGACTTACTTGTTGTTTTGTATATCATTTTTATCATAATGGCAGAGAATTAATGATGATGATTTGGTTTCATCTACTTTGGGTGTCCTTAATAATGAGAAGTCTTAAAATCATTTGTCACTTCTATATGTGTACAAATGTCATTTTCAGATCTTGATGAGTTGGTCTCTCTCATGATTACCGAAGAGATCGATATGCACAATGACTCGTCTGAAAGAAATGATAAATAGGTCTAAGCATTTTACTCAAGTTCAAGAACAAGACATGGAAAATCCTCTTCGAGAGGCTATGGTATAGGACGAGCTAGGAATAACCAACAAAATAGATTAAATTAGCAATTTGAAGAAATGCAAGTTTGAGGAGGCTGTGGAAACTTTAGAAGTAGAGGGAGATCTAGAGGAAGAGGTGGATAAAAGAACAGAGGTTCTAGAAATTATGTTACTATTTGCCATTATTGTGAAAAAATAGGTCATATCATAGCCCATTGTCATGCTAAGAAGAATGATATGTGCAATGGTAAATTGCAGCAAGGAAACTATGCATCGTCTTCACAAGAGAATGAAGACAAAAATGAGTGTTTATTTGTTATGCAGCATATGATGAATGTTGTTATAGGAAAGTGAACACGTGATAATACATGATATATCAATTTAGGTGCATCTAATCATATGACTAGTCATGTTGAATTGTTTGGAGAGATGTAAGATTTACAAAATCCACGTTATGCATAGACAGGTGATGATTCATGCCACCCAATTTCACACATTGAAAATGTTACCTTGTCCTTGCATGATGGCTAGAAAAAGATTAGATGTATTACATGTGCCATCAATGTTGGCCAAATGGTAGAGCAAGGGTTGCAGGTTCGAGTTAGTGCAAAATGTTGTTTTGTACAAGACTTTAATGATAAGTGTAGGTTGGTTGCAAAAGGATGTAGAATTGGCCGCATCTTCACTTTAGATGCTGGAATTCATGTTATGAATGTTGCTATGTCTGCTAAAGGAAAAGGAGTAGTCATAGATATTGAAATATGGCATAAATATATTCGGCATGTAAATGTGCAAAGATTGAAATTAGTGCAGTTTCCAAAGGATTAGTTATAGGGTTGCCTACTTTTAGAGTTGTGTAAAATTTCACAAAGTTTTTGAAGCATGTCAATTTGGTATTAAAGCAAGCAAGACAACCTTTTTTGCATGACAGAGATGTGAGCAAAAATATACTTGATGTTGTGCATACAGATGTTTGGGGGTCTACATAGAATGTGTCTCTTGGTGAAAGCAAATACTTTGTCACATTTATTGATACTTATTCAAGGAAAGTGTGGGTATATTTCATGAAAGAAAAGAGTGATGTATTTAAGCACTTCAAAACTTTCAAGGCTGTTGTTGAAACAGAAATAGACTTGAAAGCTAAGCAATGAGATCAAATGGAGGTGGAGAGTACCTCTCTAATGATTTTAGTGGCTTCTTGAGGTCTCATGGGATAAAGAGGCAATTTACTTATACAAGTATACCCCACAACAAATGGGGTTGCAAAAAGAAAAAATAGGCATATTGCAAAAGTTGTATGTGCATTGATGGTGGCTGACAAGAATATGCCAAAACATTTTTGGTTTGAAGATATTCATACTATTGTCTATATTATGAACAAAACTCCCACAACTGCAGGTCATGGAATAACTCCCGAAGAATGCTTTACAGGAAAGAAGCCTGATGTGTCACAGTTGAAAGTGTTTGGCTATATTGCATATGCTCATTTTAAGCACACATCCTTTGAGCTTTTTCCAATGAAAGCTTCTCCATACTATGTTGGGAGTCTTTGCATAGCCGAAGTCTCCTAAGAAAGGAGAATCGTGGGCTTCCAAAAGTATGTTCTTCTTGAGGCCGTGACTTCTTAAAATTCATAGTCTCGTTTTTGAAGTAGATAAGTCCTCCTTTTGTAGAGAATTTCAAATACTTAAATTTAGACTTAGGGTCAATCTCTTTGGATAGGACTTCTTTTATCATTTGTCGGTATCTTGGATCCTTACTTGCTTCTTCCTTAGTCATTCTATGACAGGGGTATTAGGCATTGATATCATTGCTATTAGAGACCTTACCTTGGAGGGTTCTTCTGATGTAAGGGCACTAAGAAATGCTTTGTGGCTTAGGGCATCTGCAAATTCTCCCTACCTAGCCTGTACTTGATCTCAAAGTCATACTCCTACAAGACTTCAATCCATTATCATTTTCTCCTGTTTAGATCGGATCGAGTAAAGATCCATTTGAAACTTTTATGATTGATGACTAAGATAAACTTGCTACCAAGAAAATAGTGTCTCCATAGTTTGAGAGTATGAATTATAGCAAATAGCTCCAGATCATGGGTAGCATAGTTCTTCTCATGAATCTTTAGCTTTCTACAAGAGTAGGCTAATGAATGGCCTTCTTGCATGAGCACACAACGTAATGCAAGAGAGGTTGCATAAGTAATAACTTCAAATTCTTGGTTCAAGTTGGGTAGTTTTAGGATAAGAACTATGGTCAAACTCTGTTTAAGCTTCTCAAAGCTAGACTGCTCAATGGGAATCCATACAATGGCAGTTTGCTTTTTGAGTAAGTCAATCAAGGATGTAGCAATCAAGACATAGTCCTTGATAAAAATCCTTTACCATTGGGTCAAGCCTAGAAAACTTCAAACTTCCTTTAACTATCATTGGGGTGCCCATTCTTGTACATCTTTAACCTTAGCAGGGTCTACAACAATTCCTTTGTCAGAGACCTAAGATATTTTTTCTTCTCGGCATATAGCTTGTGTGTTCTCATTGTTTCAAGGAAAACTTGGAGTTGCAATTCATATTCTTTTATCCTTATTTGATAAGAGTCCAATCATAGATCAATCTTTGAGAAGATCTTAGCACCTTGAAGATGGTCAAGTAGTTCATCTATCCTTGGGATTGGATATTTGTTCTTGATCGTCACTTGGTTTATCCCATGATAGTCGATGCAGGAGACAGAGGATTCTATCCTTCTTCTTTTGAAACATCATCCATGCTCCCCATGGTGAATTACTCAATATTTGATCCAATAGTTGCTTGAGTTGTTCTTTCAACTCAATGACTTTTGGAATGGACATATGATAGGGTCGTTTTGCTACTAGTGCAACTCCTGATGTTAGCTTGATTTCATGATCAACTTCTCTAGGTGGAGGAATTTTTGTCAGCTCTTTGAGGAATACATCTGCATATTCATTTAGCTAGGATGGTTCTTCATTAGCTTCCTTTCCTTACGCAATCTTATTAAGTTTGATTAGGTAGATAGGTAGTCCTTTTCTCAACCTTTTCATGATTCGAGAAGCTTTTGTTGGTTGAATTCTAGGATTTTCAACTTCATTTTCTATGCTTATTAACTCTCCTTTTTTATCCAAGAACGTGATTTGACCTTTTTCGCAATGAATATGATTATCATTGGGGACTAGCCAATCCATTCCTAAGAAGCACTCATAAGCTCCTAAATTCATGACTCAGAACTCCATGTTGGAAAGGTTGCCTCTCCTAAGTTAAAATCCACGCTCCTAGTCTATTGAGCAAAATTATCTCTTTTTTATTTGCCAAATTCACTAATAATTTAGATGCAGGTTTAGTGTTTACTCTTAGCCTCCTTGCACACTTTAGTAAGATAAATGAGTGGGTGCTTCCACAATCAGTTAAATTTTTAAAAGTTTGACCTTGGTAGGTTGCTGGCATTTGGATTATTGAGAATTGACAATTAGGGCTCTTCTTATTGAGAGTAGCATGTACCATTGCTCTTTTCATAGCGGCTTCTAAAGTGGAATCTTCACCTTTGTCCATTTCTTTCTTCCTTCCTCTGAAGGTTACTGCAGCAACTTTCCCTTTGGTGGTTGAAATTACTCCATTTTGGCCACAAAATTGTCCTTGGCGGATTGGTTGCCCTAACTTCGGACATTGTCTTTTGAAGTGGCCGAGTTTGTTGCAATGGAAATATCTTGGTAACTCCTTGTTTGCTGACTATAAATAAGAAGTTTTCAATTGCACTTGTCTTGGCCTTCTTCCTTCGCCGGTCTTGTATTGTCCTTAGATCCTCTTAACATATCCTCGTGGTCCTTTGTATGGAGAACTTTGTCTTGAAAATCTACCACCCTTGGATATTGATTGGAGTCCATGTATAATGGGCCTTGCTCGAATTAATGTGTATCTTGCAAGTCAGATGGACGCATTGCCTTGAGATGAGTATCCAAGAGGGAGGGTTCATCCCCTGTGACAAAACTTTAACACTTGCTCGGTGATATTCATGGGTGGAGCATACTTTAGAAGGGACACAAATGTACAATAATAGACCTCCAAGGTTAATCCAAATTGCATCAAGCTAAAAAATTCATTCATTTTCAACGCACAATAGGCTTGGTGGGCGGTATCACACCCACATAGAACTTCTTTCAATTTATCCCAAGTAATGGTTGTTTCCACAACTCCTTGGTCTTTGTACCATTTCTTCCACCAAAGTCAAGCTTTGCCTGTCAACTTCAATTTAGCTATCATTGCCTAATTTAGAGGAGCAATTCTTGTAGCAGTGAAGTAATCCTCCTCCATAAATTGAATCCAAATCCTAGCCCTAGACTCTATATCTTTTCCTTTTACATAAAAATTGGGTTATTTGATTTGCTTTAGAAGAAATTTCTTCTATTGTACTTCAATTGGGGTAAGCATAGATATGGAAGGTACACTACTCGCCTCTCTTTAAGGTCTTTTTCAACACTTGAATCCACAAATTTTAAATTTATAACATAGAGTTAGTATGGAGTACATAATCTTGTAAAAATTTGAGACTCTTATTATTCACGATTTGCAGCAAGGTTAACCAAATTTCTTTATTTCATCAAGTAGATAGTTGAAATCAAGCTAGGGATAGTTTTGGGTTACAACAATTCTAATTGTGAAATTCAGATACATCAATGGTTTTGTAGGTTGGGGGTTCATCAAATATTTTTAGGATTTTGTATTTTTGGGAAAGATCTAGGAAACCATCTTTATAATCATTATAGTAGCACAAGTACCCTAAAATGGCAACATGCTTGGTCGGGAGAATTTGAAGCACTTGATCATAGAGATAATGGTTCTAGTGAACTTGTTCTCTACCTATGTTGAGATTGGGGCTTAGGCGTGATTCTTCAAAGATGAACAATTTGACCAATTTAAGGTCCTCCACTTACTTGATTCTCTTAAGGTTGTTTAAAAGGTAGGCAATTCAATCGGCATTGATGAAGCAATAGACCTACTTCGTGTCCATCAATACTCTTGATATGGTGGTGAAGGATTATACATATGCTCCAAGATTCTCATGAACTGATCTCACCAATCAAAGTCATGGGAATGCATCACCGAGGTAAACATTCGTTGGAATATCAAGAATTTTTGCCAATCTTCATTATTCTGAAAGAGAATCCATTGATTTGTTAGAGGCGAATCATTCTTGCATCGAATGTTTCTAGAACAACGTTACAAACAAATCTTCCTATACATTAGTTTTTATTCTACTCTCATACCACATGTGACGTGCCCGCTTGAGATATCCTCACAATGGCCTGATTTATTGGTCCATCGAGATGATTTTTTTCTAGATGATACCGCTCGATACTCTTCCAAATAATATGAGGTTTGTTAGTTAGACTCTCTTGAGCCCACTTTGTAACAGAAGGTCCTAGTTGTTCCCACAGGAATCGACCTAAAATTTGGTTTTTAAGTAATTTAAGATCTCCTATTTGGAGTTAACTAGTGTCTTAACTAGTATCAATCTTTGAGCAACTACTTGTGCTTGCTTGAAGCAAAGCCGACTCACATCACACTTAGTTCAAGGAGAGTGTGAAATGAGGGGGAGTATGAATACATCAACCCCTCTACATGTAAAGTCTCACTCTATTCCCCTAGAATGATATGGAGTCAAGGGTTCTAGTTGATTTAAGGGGTCAATTTTACAAAGTCCCCGTAGCATCCTCAACTTCTCTTGCCTAAGGATTTCCTATGGAGTGACCTCTTGTAACTGGGGTTAGTCCAAAAACTCTTCGAGAGGTGGCAATCTATTTCCCCCTTGGAAAGGGACTGACATGCAGCATATAACTCTTTAGAAGAGTTGTTTGCAGCTCTCATTCGCCAACCTGGTCAACATCTATGGGCCATCCGCCACTTTCATAGAGACTCCCTGCCATGACGTTTATCTCCGAGCCATGGTCTAAGAGTGCAATACATGGTGTTTCTTTTTCTTCAATTTTGACGACTATCTCCGTTGTTGCTCTTGCCCAATGCATACGGGAGTAGTGACTGCTTGGAATGAATCGAGCCCCTTCCACCTCATGCATGTGCTATAGACGACCTTCTTTTTGAGAGGTGGACTGCCCAACTGGTTTGGACCAGCCAACCATTACATTTTCAGCTTTCACTTCTTTAATTTTTGCATTCATGCTTTCTTTATCTTTGGCTTCAATTGTTGCAATTATTTCTTTAACTACTTCAAGATGAATTCCTTATGAAGTCATCTTCTCTTCATTTTGCACAAAAACTCGAAGAACTTGCAAAAAAGCATGCACTGTTTCTTCAGCTTCTTCACCAACATATCGTCTTTTCCTTTTGATTACATTAAACTCTTCAGTTTTTCCTAATTTCCCTTCAGATTTGATTTTTCTAGATCCCCTTTTTAAACTTCGATTAGCCTTCCTTCTTCATGTCTTTTCCTTAGCTATCCTTGGTCTTTGTTTATGATATTTTGTTTGTAGCATGTCAAGGATTTGGTTGCTTGACCTCACTAAGAATCTAGACGTTATCTAGAATTGTGAAAAATTATTGGATCTTGGAATTTATAGTGGAATTTTTTTCTCCCTTTTCTCCTAATCAATAATATTGATAATATATATTTTTAATCCTAATTCACTTTAATACCAAGATAAATCATTTTTTCTTAAGCTTAGAAGTTCTGAGGTAATATTTCTTGATATTTAAGAATTCTGTAAGCACAAAGAGAAATATCTTTGATACAATTTTCACCTTCCCTTACATTTACATAATTTGCGAAAACCAAAGAAAAAAAAGCAACTTCACTTATCCTAATGCTTACATAATTATAAATATTAAAGAATTATTCTTAATGTAACTTTCATATTTTTTAATACTTGCATAATTTAAAAATACAAAAAAAATATTACTGATGCAACTTTCACCTTTTCTAACATTTACATAGTTTATAAATACAAAAAGAATTATTCTTAATACAAATTTCATCTTTCAAATGTTTACATGATTTATAAATGTAAAAAGAATTATTAGTAGTGCAATTTTCATCTTTCCAACTTTACATGATTTGTAAATGCAAAAAGAATTATTCTTAATGCAACTTTATTCTTTCCAACGTTTACATGATTTATAAATACAAAAAGAAGAATTATTCTTAATGCAACTTTCATATTTTCAATGTTTACATGATTTATAAATGCAAAAAGAACTCCCCCCTTAATCCCCCTTCATCCGTGGCATTGGTTTATTACACCATAAGAGCAATGTGTCACCTCTTCTATCCACTGGATCCACCAACTTGGTTTTATCTAGTGCATTTTTGCACCCTGTAACCATTGCAAATGCCAACTCAAACTATGATCTTGAGGGGCCTATAAAGAAGGGCACGCTCCTAGTCAATGTATTACTTAACCCTAGTTTCTTTTAGCCATCCCTTAAGAATCTCCATATATGGTTATCTATCATTTTTCCTTTAGACTAGGGATACTACAAGTCTATCCAATTATTTTGCCTTGGAATCCTTAATTTTGTGTCCACCACTTTCTTTCATAGTGGTTATTGTTTCCTAGAGGATGGCTTGTGATTGCTTGCGCCTTCAATCCTCCATAAAGACTTATGGAATAAGGTCTCCGTCCTTTTACATTCCTACGTGCGGTCTCAAAGAAGACTATTGTGGATGCCATATAGACAAATGATACTTGGAGGAGACTCTTGTGGATGCCACATAAACTAATGATGCTAGCAAGATAGTCTTTAATGCCATTAACGTCCATGTGTAGGAGGCCTCCTATTTGGCACATTCTTGTGTCTCCTTCTCAAGATTTTGGTAGAACCAATCAAGTGTTTGCTTGCTTGTACTGCTACCCCAAGTGGCACCCGAGGTAGCTGCTATCGAAATACTCTTTCTTGTTCTATCATCTAGAAATCCAACTTTGAGGACTTTGAAGGACAACTCTTTTTGAGAAGGCAAAATACCTCTTCAGAAATATTTTGCTTCAATAGAGAAGATTGGCCGAAACTATAGATAGAAAAACTAGTTTAACTTGTGAAAATCCTTCTCATGAGCAATCCAACCGAGAACATTTGGTGAACCCCACGGGCCACGAGCTGGGTGGAATTGTTGATCTGCGCGTGGAGGTGCCCTTGTGAGTTGTCAGTGGTCACCTTTCGTCGGTCAAAGAAATTCGGAAAAAGTCTTATTCACCAGCGAGCACGAGCATGGCCGGAAGCGACACGAGAAGGCAGGAGGAAGCCACATTTTCTGTGAAAGGAAAGCGTTCTGCAGGGCGACAGGTGGGTGGGGGGTGTGAGACTGATGTCTCAGGTGGTCTGGATCTGTCTCCGAATTCGACCTCATTGAGAAACTCGAACGTATTTCACATGGAATAAGTCTACACAAGGAGCGTTTCTTGGGGGAGACGGAAGCACAGCCCTTTATAAAGCCCCCATAGCCCGCAGCCTTGCAATCTAGAGGTGCACAGCTCCTCTCTTTCTTTCTCTCTCTCCCCCCCCTTATAGCTTCTTCACCTCAGACCTCATCAGGGAAGCCAGCCGATTGCCATATGCGCGGATTATACCCTGCTTTTACTCCCTCGCTCGATCGACATCCATGGAGACCAGCTCCGGCCTCGCTGTGCAGCTGCTGCAGCAAGCCTGGCTTCCCTCCCACTCTCGTTCTAACTACCCTTCTCCTGATGTCTCAGCCCTGTTTGATTCCGTCTCGCCTCAGGGCTCCTCAGACGGCCCTAATTCCAGCATCTCTTCCTTCAATTCTGATTTGTCTTCTTCTTCTTCTTCCTTTTCGCAATATACAGGTACAATCTCCCCCTTCGATGAAGATGTGATCATGGACCCTGTGCTCGACTACATCAATGGCATGCTCATGGATGAGCACATGGAGGATCAGGCCTGCATGGCACATGACTGCCTCAGATACAAGGCCATCGTCAACGGCTTCTACGACATCTTATGGTCGGATTCCGACCTTGTTTCTGTCAATGATGGATGGTGCGGGAACGATCAGAGCTCCCCCGGCTCGGATGGTGATCTAGAGCATCATCAAGGCGATCACAAGGATCAGAAGAACAGGAGTAATTTGACAGGGGAAGATTACGGCTGGATAGAGCAAGTGCTTGTATCAGGCCTTCCTTCGACGCCATCGCTCGAGTCCGCTTCTGAATCTGCTCTTCCTCTTCAAGAGGGCGCCTCTGAATATGCTCTTCGTCTGCAACAGGATGTGAAAGATGTGCAGCCAGCTGCACCCTCTAACCTGCAGCTGCCAGTACTAAAAGCTGAGCTAGCTGACAGCAGTTTCCCCAATGGACAGTTTCCAGGCGCCCTCGCTGTGCCTCTTAGAGAGGGAGTGGCACCCTTTGATGTTGCAGGCAATGGATATTATCCTGCTGCCCTGTCAAGGAATGGTTTTTATTACGCCGGTAATGGGTATGATGCTGGTCCCCTGCCAACGAATGGTCTGTATTATGCAGATAGCACCGTAGATGTGGCTCGTTTGAGCACATCGGATGCACAGATTGTGCACCCAGGCAGTACTGTAAGTACGTTTGCAAGCAACAATGGGATCGGTAGTGATTATGTAGGAATCGCAAGCTTGAATGGTAACATTCAATCGAATGGTAGCATTCCATCGAATGGTAACATTCGCGTGAATGGTAGCATTCAAGTGCCGATCTCAAATGGTAACATTCAAGTGAATGGTAACATCCAACTGCCGACCTCAGAATATGGTAAAGTTGGTTTGCAAGATGGTGCGGCGCCACGAGAAGCGCCGAGGTATCCATGGCAGGATCCTGTACGCAGAAATGGTAGAAATATCGCTGGTCTGAGGTCAGTATCTCCGCCAGGCGAATTTCAGCTGGCGCAGGAAATGGAGCAGTTTGTGAAGGACGAATACGCGAGGTCTCTGGGGTCCGCGGGGTCACACGAAGCGGTGCTGCAGTACGCGCATTTGACCGAGAGTGTCAATGGCGGCAGCGGCAGCATGAGGGAGGAGGGCTACCTGTCATTCGTGAAGAACGAGAACCTGAAGGCGGAGGAGGACGCCAAGCTGTATGGGGAGTGGGAGACGCCGGGGGAGCTGAGGCCGAGCGTGAAGAAAGCCGGGAAGGGGAGGCCGAAGGGCGGCGGCGGCGGCGGCGCACCGGCGGCGGAGGTGGAGCCCTACTCAGTGGACCTGCGTGGGCTGCTGGTGAGCTGCGCGCAGGCGGTGGCGAGCATGCAGGTGCGCAAGGCGCAGGACCTACTGGCGGAGATCCGGCGCTACGCGTCGGCGCGCGGCAGCGGCGTGCAGCGCCTGGCGCACTACTTCTCGGAGGCGCTCTTGGCACGCCTCGCGGGCACGGGCGCGCGCATCTACACGGCCATGTCCGAGAACCGCCCATCGGCGGCGCGCTATCTCAAGGCCTTCAACATGGGCTTCCAGGTGTGCCCCTACGGCAAGATCGCGCACTACTTCGCGAACCACAGCATCCTGCGGGCGGCGGAGGGGGCGGCGCGCCTGCACATAGTGGACTACGGCATCCTCTACGGCATCCAGTGGCCGAGTCTCATCAGCGCGCTGGCGGAGCGGAAGGGGGGCCCGCCGTTTCTCCACATAACGGGGATCGAATTCCCGCAGCCGGGGGCGGATCCGGCGTCGAGGGTGGAGGAGACGGGGCGGAGGCTGGCGGAGTACGCCAAGACATACCACGTGCCGTTTGAATACACGGCCGTGGCGAAGGGCTGGGAGGAGGTCGAGGCGGAGGAAATGCGGATCCGCCAGGGGGAGGTGGTGGTCATCAACTGCATCAACCGACTGCGCCACCTGCTGGATGAGACGGTGGTGGCGGCGTGCCCGCGGAAGAGGGTCCTGGGCATCATGCGGGGCCTGAACCCGGACCTGGTGGTGACGTCTGTTTTAAACGCGGGCTACAACGCGCCCTTCTTCGTGTCGCGCTTCCGGGAGGCGCTGTACTACTACTCTTGCAAGTTCGACATGGTGGACACGCTGGTGGAGGCGGACAACTCGGAACGGCTGATGATGGAGCAGAACATGATGGGGCGCGACATCCTGAACGTGGTGGCGTGCGAGGGGCCCGAGCGCGTGGAGCGGCCCGAGACCTACAAGCAGTGGCAGGCGCGCATCCAGCGGGCCGGGTTCGAGCAGATGGGCCTGGACCCCGCCGTCCTGTCGCGCTCCCGGGCCCTGGTCAAGTCCTTCTACCACAAGGACTTCGGCGTCCACGACGACTCCAACCGCTGGATGCTCCTCGGCTGGAAGGGCCGCATCGTCGAAGCCCTCTGCACCTGGAAGCCCGCCCGCGCCTGACCGGGTGTCCCCGCCTTCCTATTTGAGCGCGCCCTTCCCTCCCCGGCCCCACGTACCTTAGTGTGATAAACCTTTGCTTTCTACCTCTTGGAAGCCTTGCGCGTCACGACTCACAAGTCTCCTACAATCCCTCACTCCTATGCCCACTCCTTTCACCTTATCCAACCCTTTATGCTTCTATGATCTATCATACTTCATAGTCTTAGGAGTCGCACCTTTCACACCCCTTCCTTCACCTTATCCTAACCTTTATGCTTCTATGATCTATCATACTTCATAGTCTTAGGAGTCGTACCTTTCACACCCTTCAAGTGCACCACCCCCAGCAAAAAGGCTCTTGTCTTAGAACCCAACGGCCCACACGTTTCAATACTTGAGTGTACATATGTCCCTACAAGACAAGGAAGTTCCTCTCCCTCTCACCCTCTCCTTTTCACTATAATACAGTCATTTAACTTTAACCTTTTCTTGCGTTGGGCATTTTTTATGTTGTTTGGTGTTGCTCGTGTGTTGACCAATGACTAGGTCATTCACACAATTTTTGTGGTGTTGCTTGTGTGTTGACTAGGTGACTTGGCACTTTATCATTTGTGATATAGAAGGCTTAGCGCTTCTTTTTCTCGTTTGCATAGAACCTTACTTTTGCAACGTGCATAGCTCCTTTTCAAATAAGCATGTCAGGTACCTAGAAATTGAAAGCTTTGCTTACATGGTAAATACGTTGAATGAGAAGTTAGAAACATTCTTTTTCAATGCAAAAATCTATTTTTAAAATGCTACAAGGTGCAGGGTTTCAACTCAAACACCCACATAACTAAACTCACACTCAAACCGTTGTACCATGATCTTGTTAGTAGGAAAACGATTCTTTTACACTTACTATTTGTGGAGCAATGTGAGAATGAACGCAACCTTACACGAATTGTTCAAGCTCTCTCTCTCTCTCTCTCTCTCTCTCTCTGTGCATTTGCAATTTTCTCTCAACTTCTTTGCGTCATTAGATTAAGCTTATGTGCTTATTTTTAACAATATTATCACAATGTTAGTGGTTCAATTGCACATACACAAGTGATACCATACTCACATATACATTCACATCCCCCCTCTTTCAATTGTTTGCATGTATGTTACAATTAGATCCTAATGTATTAGCACTTCAATCATACATAAGGCCTCTACACCTAGAAGCCCACCCCACCCCACCCCTCACCAATCAGGTCCCCCCTCTCCTAATTGGGTGTGCCTTATGCCCGCCTATCCAACATACTTCTATGTGGGCAGCCCCCCACCAAGCACCCCTTCCTATTTGGCATGCCCAATGCCCTCCCAGCCCACATACCTTTATGTGATAAAACCTATGCTTTCTATCGATTAAAATCCTTAGGAGTCATGGGAGTCACACAATTATGTGATAAACATATGCTTTCTATCGATTAAAAGCCTTGGGAGTCATGGGAGTCACAAGTCACGACTCTCAAGTCTCCTATCAATCAATGTTATGCCCACTCCTTTTACCTTATCTATATCTTTATGCTTCTAAGGGAACACTAGATTGGAGGATGCAATAGATGGGACCAAGCTAGAGGAGGCTATGGAGGGTGAAGGAGCTCTTGCTCTTAGGGTGTGGATGGGAAATTCTGGCAAACAAAGCTTGTGGTAGCCCTCATAATAGCATTGCGCCTCCAACAATGTTTTAGAGACCCAACTCTATGTAATGTGTAGGCTGCTGTAGCATGGTTGGTAGCTTTAATGTGTGTGCCTTCCCTTGGGCCTCAAGGGGGATGCGATGAGTAGGAGCACATGGAGAGGCTTTCTCCTCCATTTCCGTTGTGATAATGCAATGACATGCGGTTTTTGGTTGGCATGATCCTTCAAGAGTTGGTTCACAAGCATGGTAGTTGTGAGGGGTGGGCAAGATTCTGGGGTACAAATGGGTTGAGGATGGCCAAAAGGTATCTTTCTGGAGCAAAATGTTGTTATCACACGAGTATCTACAAATTGGATATGAATATGTTTTTCTACATAGTTAACATTTCAGTTCATGAGAAACTTGAATGTTTGACCTAAGAGGATTTTAGTGCCCATGCCCTCAATGTTCAAAAGAACGTAGAAAAGAAGTGGGATGCTCTCAGTCTCTATAGTGGTCATTGATTGGCACTTACCTAGCAAGGAATAAGGGCATCCTCAATACGGGTTTAGCTTTGCATACGTGGGCTACAATTAGGGTTTCCCTAGATCACTCTGATGGCACTAAGGAAGGATGTTGTAATTAGAGCCCTTATCTATTAGTGCATCAGCTATAAGTGTTCTAGTTGAAGTGGGACAAAGACAAAGACATGCAGCTATGATAATAGGTTTGGTCATCCTTTTTGTGACTACTAATAGTAATAGCTTTGACATGGATAGTAGATGGGAAAGTTCTAGCCAGTAGTAAGGTAGGGTTGTGTTGTTGTTGCTCAAAACCACTTGTAGAAAGTTTGTTCTATTAATAGCACAATGGGTTTTCTAGATTCAAGTTCATGCGATGGGTGCTAAGTGGATGGTATTTCTTGATCTTGTTGCCATTGAAATGGCCAAGGGTCCAAAGTTTCTATCTCAATATTCCCTATCTTGCTAATGATAGGGATGCAAAATGTTTTGAGGTCTCTTAATTTCAAATTTTTTTAATGGCATTTAATTGAATAAAGTAGAATAAGATCCTCTTGATCAAAGGATCTTTGTTTGACATGCTTCTCAAATCATGTCTTATGTCGAGCTTTCTCAACAAGTACGGCATGAGTAGCTAGTAACTGCATTTTCGTTAGATGCTCCAGCTCTTTGAGGTGATGTTGCTAAGACTTAGTGCCTTTCCACCATTCTTGGACGACAATGCAAAGACTAGCGATAAAAAATTCAATGGGCATGATTGCATCAATACCATAGGTAAGTCAGAATGGAGTTTGGCATGTAGCAGCCTTATAAGCTGTGCAATAGGCCCAAATCGGGGGGGGGGGGGGGGGGGGGGGGGGGGTCACTCATAAATATATGTATATATAATGTGAGTTCAAATTAAGGGGTTTTTAAAACACCATTTTGATACATTTTTTACATACAGAAGGGTGTCATATAAAGGGGTTACTTACAGATTGAATAGAAAAGGGTTGTGTTTTATTCAAGAAAAATTCACAGATTAGGATTTATAAATAGGCCATGAATGCATGTTATATAGAGGATACATATATAGTGAACCCCCAAGAGGCCCAAAGAGCTACTATGAGTTTATGATCCCAATCTAAGAATGATGCTGAGATAGTTTTTGTCAAAATGCTAACAAGAACTTTGTTTGAAACCTCTGTCTAGCCATTTGCATGAGGGTAATAAGGGCAGGACTTTCTATGGATGACCAAGAACATGGATAGGATGTGTTGAATCACTTCATTAATAAAGTGGTTTCCTTGATCATTGACGATGTTGATGGGGCATCCAAAAGCGTGAAATGACTTGCTCCCAAAGAAATCAAGGAGTGGTCCTAGCATGCGTGGCTGGACTAATTAGTCCCATGAAGTCTATGCCCAACTTTTAGATGGGAAATCATAGGTGTGAGTGCCATTTTATCCTTTCTAATAGGCAACTTTGTTTGCTAGCAATCATCATAGTTCTTGACAAATTGGGACAAATCTTTAAATAGTGTAGGCCACTATAATTGTGATCGAAGCAATTTTCTAGATGTAGCACTAATGCCAAAGTGTCCTCTAGCAATGCACCCATATGCCTCTTGTAACCCATCCTCTACCTCATCTTCAAAAATACATCTTCAAAGAAGACTATCCTACCCCATATGATATAATTGACTAGGAATCAATTGGTATGGTCGGGTTTTAATCAAGAGGCATGTGAGTCATGCTTTTTTGATTGGTTGTTCTAGTAGACCTTTCTCAAGGACATTGATAATGCCATCTTCCCATCAAGGTATCAAATCAGCCTTGAAGAGCTGAGCTTTCTGATCAATGTGGAACATGTGAGTCATCAACTCCTATGGCCTTTTCACCAGTGGTCACTCGTAACAAGTTTTGAAATGAAGTGTTATTTTCCCTTATACACCACAATAGAGAAATCGAGTTGCAATAAACAAGAGGAGCCAATGAGTGATGCGTCCAGTAGCACATGGTTTATTGACAAGATAGAGAAACACTTGATGGTCCACAAAGAAACTAAAAGGTATAGCAATAATATAATGGTGAAATTTCTTCACAACATAAACCATTGCTAAGCCTTTGTTTTCTATGGTTGAGTAATTCATTACAGTCTCAATGAGTAACGATTACCAAAAATCATAGGAAAATCCATGTTGGGTTGCACAACACCGTTCCAATTGCAATCTTGGAAGTGTTGATGTGTAGGTGGAATATAATTGTCCATTTCGAGGTTCTTCAAATGGGTATAGTCGTTGGATCCTATTTTAGTTCTTCATAGGAGGCTTTGTCATTCCTTGTTCCATGCCTAGATGACTAGTAGCTTGTAAAGTGGTCGAGCGATTATTGCATAATTCAACATGAAGTGATGGTAGTATCCTGTATGGCCAAGAAAACACACTAACCCAAGTTTTACCTTGATCTTAGTTATGCTAGTGGCAATTCCATTTTTGAATACAACATGACCCAAAATGATACCATGCTTTACCCAAAATTGGCATTTTAGAGGATTCATGGACAAGTGATACTACTGACATCTCTTGAACACAAGTCAAAGTTTTTGTGTAAGGACTTGTTGTGGTACACCCTTAAGGTCAGAGTAGTTCCACGTGAATACATCAAGATATTCTTTTAACAATTCCGCAAGCCATGCTTCATCCTCTTCATTGACATCCTCAACAATACATACAGGCTTCAGGATTCTCTTGGCTCTAAAATATTCACCTCTTTGACCCTAATCAGTCCCTCAATGGGTTCATTGGATGTGCCGTCATTTTTAGTGCCAAGCAAGATAACTACTTGATTTCCTATCTTAAACTTTGTGAAGCCAGGTAGATCATGTGGTTTCTTGAAACTCCTCTAAGATTCTGACTCAACACTATGTGCATAATGAGTGTTTTCTTCTCGAATGGATTGAAAGTTTAATTTTGGATTTGAGAGATTGGGATAGCTAGGGAATGTTGAGATCGTGGTCATGATTACCTTTGTATTGGAGTTAGAGCTTGTTATATTGTTTTCCTCGACCTTGTCTTGATCGTTGGTGGCTAAGAATACCTCTAGATTAGGGCATTGATCATCGGTCTAATGCTTGGTTTGTTGGTAATCAAGAACCTTGAGATAATCAAGCCAATCCAATTCAGATGTGACACTGATAAGGCCAACATCAATGAATGGACACTCAAATCGTGAGGGTTCTAGATTCAAGCATATATGCTCAATGGTGCAACCGTCAATATCAATCCATTAAATGTGAGTTGAAATCTTCATCATCCTTAATTGATATATAGTCCTCAAAATCACTCCTCTCTTTAGTATGTATGGCTTGCTCTTACATCAACAAGATGAGGAGGCTATTATGGAAGTCAAATAAGACTTGGTGTAAGCTTCTCCATTTCCATGTGGAATTGTTCAAGAGTTCTCCGAAGATAGTCAGATTGGTATTGGTTCAATTGTGAAAATATGTCCTTCACTAGCTTAGGATTTTATGCAAGTGAAGATTTCCTGTTGGGGTTGGATAGCCTGAGAATGAGGTGGGTGCTAGTCAAGAGCCATCATGAAAAGAGGCATTGAAATAGAAGGTTTCAAGATGAGATCTGTGGGTAGTGAGTGCTTCAATCCAATTCATGTTCATGGGTATATCGATACTCCAACTCCTTTACTGAATGTCAATTCTAGGGTTGAGAGGATATGTGTCCAATCTTACTCATCCTTATTAGGGGAGGGAATATATATAGCTAATGGTTGAGTGGTTGGAGGGTCATTGGAATCACCTTTTAAGTGCTCCAAGATACCATCTAGGTCAACAAATTTTGTTTTCCAAGATTCCATCTTGATGCACATTGCCTCCTTTCGATTTCATAAGAAGACTAGACCATTTTCCCAATCTTCAATGAGACATGCATTGTGTATCCAAGGTCAATCGATCATCAGGTCATAGTCAACTCCTTTCATGACAATGAAGTTAACCTTAACTAGCACTCCTATAATTTTGACTAGTCAATCTCTTAACACTCCGAATGGCCAAACTTTGAATCCATCAGCTATAGTCAGGTTATTGAAGTGCACTGGTTCAATGTGTGCATTGCCCCAAGCTTGGAGTATAATGTGCTTAATTATGCTCACACTAGCTCATGTGTTTACAATGCTTCGACATGTGGTATCTCCAAGGGTTTCCATGGGAAGCACTACATGTCTTTTAGCTCACTCTTAGAATGTGTTGATCCCTAAACCAGTTAATATCAGAGGTGTACTAAGGCCAGATTTCGGAGTCGGCTAGGATTCATGTCTTCTATGCACACTTCTATTCCTTGCCAATCATTGGACTAGCTTTAAGTAGGGCTTTGAGTGGAATGGTGACTTGGATTGATGTAAGTGTTGCAATTATGAAAGGTTTAGTGTTCTCATAGATGTATTGTGATTGACTTGCATCAAGAACAAGAGAAAAATCATGTTCCATAGGTTGTGGACCGATTGGTGGCTCAATTGTGATCTCATTTAGTTGTCGTGTCCTACCTTAGTTGGATGCATTAGGCATATGAGACAAGTTGGAGAGGCTGATAATCTCATCAACTTTTTCTTTATGCAACTCATCATGTGTTGCTTTCACCCATTCTTTGACCTTGTCAATGGCAGCTAGTTGGTACACTAGGTCTTGTCCTTAGCAATAGTCTCTTTTGGGGTTTGTGGAGCTATTGTGGCATTTTTTGCACTAGAGACTAGGGCAGTTGGTGGGATTGAAGAGAGGCCTTCACTAATTTTAGATCTCTTTCTCCTTTTTTTGGAACTCTTTTTGTCGATTATTGAGCTATTCATTGTCATAGGGCTTATGATGGTGTTCACCTTACTTTTTTTGTGCGTGAGAGATATCATGGACTAGAATGGAAATAATAACTTCATCATTGATACTTTCACTACAAATAGGCTTAAGGGTATTGAAGGCATAGTGGAGGGCCTTGCTGCTACTTGCCTTGAATTGTGGAAAATTTGTGATCCCACATTCCTAGTAGCATTTATCCATTTCATTTCCCTTAGGTTTCTCTAACTTCTATGGGCATCTGAAAGATACATGTCCTCGTTTCCCACAAGTCCAACTAGCAATATGGCCCCTAGTAGATGGCACTCCTCACTTGTGGCCTCATCCTAACATCATGATCAAAAGGGATTTGCAATCCATAAGGATCCGGTGTCCATCTTCATCAAAGCAAACAAAGGGGTTTGTGTATTCATCCTCTTCAATGGGTTCCTCAATGAAGTGGATAGGGGCATCACTAGGAAGATGTATGATGATGGGGGGTCTAGGTGTTCATAAAGGATTTTTTTTCAGTGTTTGCATGGCCACTCAATGTTTAGGAGGGGCCAATAATGCCAATTTTTGGCCAAGTGGGGGTTGTTTATGATAATTGGCACCTCGATTATTATAGTGCTCATAGGTAAAAGTTGGACTATGAAGCCTTCATGGGGCTTTGCAATATATGGTTTCATGACGAAAAGGTTCACGATTTATGCATATCCTTGGTGGTCATGAGCATTCTAAAGAAGGGAGATGGCCTCTACTACAATGCACACTACATGTTTTGGCAGTACAGCTTTGAGATTTTTAGAGACTCTGCGATCTCGAGAAACTCTTGATGTTGTATTTTGACATCGGTAATTAATTCTAGTGTCTCTTTATTCTTTTTTAATTTTGTCATGTACGACTTTCTAAATGGGATCTTATTGTTTGTTTGTCCCTACTACACCCTCTGTGCTCATTATCCAGATAGATAGCCTCATTGAGGATGTTGTTGATGATGGATAGAGTTTTTGAATAATGTCTCATAAATCCTTTTATTGTGCAAATGCCCTTGATGAAGGCTTTCATGACCACCTTGGGTGTGGGTGACTCTACTAGTGGTATGAATTTAAATAGGCTCCTAACCTTAAAGACATAATCTCTCACGCTCTCCCTTTCTACTGATTGATGTTCATCAGCTGAACACAATGAGGTTATCCCCATAACCAACTTTAGAAAAAAACTTGATAAATGAGTCTTTTAGCATTATGAAGAAGGCCTTCTTTGTGGCATCTAGACTTATGAGAAAAGAGCACCCTTTTTCACCTAAGCAAAGCCCAAGTGCTTGAGCCTACTTGGCATCCTCGGGTAAGTTACTCATGAATATATATGTGCATCAGGTGGGTTCAAAATAAGGCATTTTTAAAATACCATTTTTATAATTTATTTTTACATACAAAAGGGTGTAATATAAAGGGGTTATTTATAGACTAAATAGAAAAGGGTTATGTTTTATTTAAAAAAACTTCACAGATAAGCATATTTATAAATAGGACTTGAATGCACGTGGTGTGGAGGATATACATATAGTAACTTCCCCGAGTTGGCATCACACATAAGTTTGCCTTATGGACTTGCTCAAATTGTTCTATGAAACTATGAGGGTCATCAACATGAGTTTGGTATTTGTCTAATTTTTTAGCCAGTAAAGATATTTTTTCTTAGTCTCTACGAGTCAATGTGCTTCCTATCCTAGTCAAAATGATTTGTGCAAAATGTGTTCTGACTTGGAGCATATCTGATGGATCAAACTCTCTTCATGACACAAGATCGAAGAGAGTCTCTTGTAATGAGCCAATTACTTCCGATTGAATAACATCTTATGGAGGCTATCCATTTCTACTTGCATGGTCATATGATGTAGGTTGGTGTCATTATTGAGATTAACCAAGTAGTTGAAGGCGAGCATTCCTTATCATTTTCCCTCTATTAGCTTTCATTGTAATGCTTCAAGAGTTATGTTTGAAACATCAAACCTCGTAGCCTATTGAAAGCTATTAATTGTGGGTTGGAGATCATTCGAATGCCTCTTGAGTTATCCATAGCACTTACTATGGTCCCCATGGCCTTTAAGCTAACTAAGTTGATAATGTGATTTATGAGGTCACACATAGTGTATTTTCTAGGTCAAGAGTGCGACTAGGACTTGGGTATCCCTATTGTTAGGTAGAGTATGAAGCTCACGCTCACTTCTTAAACATATGCAACTCTTGTGCTGATCCCAGTCCATAAGTCAAAAACATGTAGTGGTTGTTACTTTGATCATATGTGTAAAATACACGAGTTTTCTTTTGTGTATTGTTTGGTTCTTTTGTTTCTATTTAGTTTTATTTGTTGGTGTTGTTTATCTTTTTCTTGGTTTTGTTGTTTTGAAAGAAATTTTAAAAACAAACCTTTCTTCTAGAATACACCTCGATTGTGACATGCAATATGTAAGAATGTGTGTGTTGTGCAATGAATGATTGTGGACTAGTGTAGTGATGTGCATGTACCTAGGTGTACAAGACCGGAAGGCATTTCAATGTGAATAGGATGCAATAGGTTTACAATGCTTGTTCATAGATACACGTGCATGCACACGGGGTATACATATAGGCACACACATATAAGCATTGATGCTCACACAAGGATACACAAGTGCACAGGCATAACTACACATGTATATTGATTCTCATTCATATTCACTTTATGCTTATGATGAATGCACCTAAGTGCTCATACATGTGTAGGGTGCTAGGTGAATATGTAATTGTATGTGTTGAGACTTTAGTTATGTGAGCTAAATGCATAGTGTTCATGGGCACTTGACGAGTTATGCAAGTGTATTCATGTGTACATTGTGATATCTTTGTTGACAAAATAATAACTATAAGTATTGTGAATGCTAGGGTAGGTGCTGGCTATGTACATAGTGTTCACAAGCACACATGAGTTTCCACAAGTAGGCACGTATGGACACTAGTCCACATAGTCACACATGTGTGGTTACTAGTGTTTACTTGTACTCAAGGGTGTATTTTAGGTGTATATCAGTGTGGAATGTGTCTCTTCATATTACTCCTAGGTATCCTAGTGAATGATGCAATATGGATGGTTTATGAATGTGTGAGTATGCTCGATTATATGTACTGTGTGTATGCCCTTGAGTGGATGCACTTTATGTGTAGTTGGATGCACTATATGCAAGCAAATACACTATGGATGTAGATGGATATGGAATATATGGTGTATGATGAAAAATGCACTATGTGCTATACAAATGTGTTGTTTGTTGGCAATGTGTTGCTATAGGTGGAGGCATAGCGTGGGCAGATGCACACAATAAGAAAATAGATACAATGTAGGTCTACGAATACCTAATGAATCTGTGAGTGCATAATGGGTTTGTGAGTTCCTTAGGTATGTGTTGTTGGTTGCACAGTAGATAGCAAAAGCACTATGAGGTGGATAAATGGTGGATGCAATGTGTATTGCTATGGGTGCACTAACTTATGTGGGTGGATGCACTGATGCACATGAGTCACATTAGTGAGTAACTAAGATACTATACTCTTCCTTGCACTTCATGCTATTCTCCCTCTTCTAGTAGGTTGGATCTAGGTAGTGGAGAAGAAGAAAAGGTTATTGATGTGCACTAGTATGAGAAATGTCTACATGTGTTAATGGAGTATGGGCAGTCAATGTGTATGTGTAGGACATGTGCAAGTGGATAAAATATGTAAATGAGTGGGATGCATAACGCTATGTATGTGTTCTACTATGTGGGGTTAGTGCACTATGTGTGCAGTGTGATGCACTATGGATGCACTATCTACAAGTCTATGCACTACGGATGAACTATGTGCATGTGGATGGAATCAAGGAAGGAGGAGGAGCATTAATACCCAAAAACTAGCAAGCACAATATTTCTTGGGATAATCATGCTTTTTTTTTGCCCCTGATGATCACACACAACAGGAGAAGAAGGCACAAATAGGCCATGAGTTATCAACAAGAGGAGGTGATGCATGGCTTTCCATGATTAGCAATAGACATGTCACAGATTACTCAGGATGTTGATGATCACGTGCTACTCATGCTACCGACAACCATTAGCCAAAATAGAGTGAAAATTGCTATCTGAGGAGGAGCTGATGATTGCAGGCTACCCCTGATGATCATGTTTGTAAGAACAAGGTGCAATCGTACTTTCCATGATTGTGCAAGAAGAAGGCACAAACTTGTTGCTCATGATTATGGAGTAGGAGAGCAACTATAACTAACAACAATATAAAAATTGTTTACTAAAGATGAAGAAGATTATGAGTAGCCCATATTTTAGCAAGAAGAGGAGAAAAGTAGGCACAAATAGTGGAAAACAGATAGGGAGATGATGATGATAATCATGAGGTGGAGGCACAAAGATCTTATGTTAAACTAAGGATGGAGTTGCTAAAAGCAATTGCTTGCTTTTCCTACTTGAAATTTATTTGCTTCTCTTAAATATTCTTATCCTAAATGCAAAAGCACTACTGCAAAAGCAAGCAACCCCGGCCCCCCCTCCCGTGTGTGCTCCTCAATCACTACATGTAGGGCACCTCCATCTCAATCTATGGTGAAAACTTATAGCTATGGCTACCACTTATAACTTTGAGCTGGAATGTGTCTCTAAAATCCTATCATAATTTTAATTATATCTCATAAACTTGATATTTCAACCATAAAATCCAAATATAAGAAAAAATCTAATTGCATGTTTAAATCATTAAACACAAATCTAATTATTGGGAAGAATTTAGAAGTTGGCATAGGCATCCCCTCCTATTTTGCAACCATAAAGCATGCAAGTGACTTTCGCTCAATCCTTTCTTTGGTCATCTCAACAATAGAACCAAAATGTTGGGCAACATGCATCAATGTATTTGCAATGTTTAGTCACACTCCTATTATTTCAGGATCCTTGACCACTTAATTGACAACAATGACCTCTCATGTAGCCTCTTGCACACGGCCACACGATCATAAGGTCAACTTGTAGTGAATGCGCAAACCATACCTCTATCAATGAAGGACGCTCAATACACACTTCATGATCCAAGTTGCATCCCCTAGATTCCTAAACTCTCTATAGCCTTTGTCATGCTAGAGAAGAGCATGGTAAGACATGAAAGAGCATGAGAAAAGATGCATCTCCTAGATTCCTAAATCCTCTATAGTCTTTGTCATGCTAGAAAAGAGCATGGTAAGACATGAGAGAGCACATTAAAAGATGAAGGCTTCACCTTCTTTGTAATGTCCCCATTACTTAGTTTATTTTAAGGTGTGTATACGTGGTGTTGTACGTCCACACATTTTTTTTAAAAAAGCTGCAGAATCTCTACAAGATTTACAAGAAGCAGGATTAGTTTTCTAGTATCATGTTTAGATGACTTAATTTCCACTTTAGATGGAATCAAATATATACTATGACTTATTTTGAAGGGAATAAGTCATCCAAGACAAAAGATGGATAAAAATAACGTGATTTATAAAAATCATCATTTTTTCCTAATTTTGATGGATTTTTGTAATTTTGCCTACGCTAGCATGTTGACCAAATGCATTCCGATCATTTTAAGTATCCGAACGTCTATATTTGGAGTTCATACGATGAAGTTATGATCCAAACAAGTTGCAGGACAAAAAAAAAACGAAATCTTGTCATCGATGATGTCATCAAAAACGCTAAAAAGCAGGCGCCCTCTCTTTATCCCCCCCCCTTGCAAAAAACTATAAATTGAGGGCTTGGGGATGACCACAGAGAGCAACAAGAGCAATCTTGACGAGGACGAGACGCTGATCGAGAAGGAGGAGCAACAAGAGCAATCTTGACGAGGGCTAGATGCTGATCGAGAAGGAGGAGCAACAAGAGCAATCTTGACGAGGACGAGATGCTCATTGAGAAGGAGGAGACTCTGTCCAAGATATGCTAAAGGTCTCTCATTCTCTTCTACTGTGATCCGAGAAGAGAATATATTGAAGAACTCTATCATATTCTATCATACCTCTACTCTCGTCTCTATTCCGTCGTGGCCTTGAAGAGAAAGAATTCAAAAGTAGAAATCGTGAATGACCCTACTAACGTGAAAGCAATAGTTAGAGTTACGAGCACGGGAGTCATAATAGAGTTACAGGCGAGGATAACAACTCTTTACCAATCGTGATACCACAAGTTTTTCTAAAAAAGTTCTATCCAAATAAGATAAGTCTCTTAAGAAATACTGACTTAAGACCTAGAAACTTGGTTACAAGAACTGGGAAGTTAGAGATCCCAAAATCTACATGTCCCTAGTTAAATTCCAAGGGGAAGATTTTCATTATGTGAAACTCAAGTGTCGATTGTTACTAGATTTAAGCATCACTTGAAAGTTTCATGATTGATTGAAGTCATAACTACTTGCAGACATCAATCTTGTTTGTGATTTTCTAGATTAGATCTTTATTGAATTAAGTATTGGAATAGATAAGAATTGAGGAGCCCTATACCTCGGATAGGTGTTGAATCCCCATTCCAAGAGGGGATGTTTTTACCACCACAGAAGCATGGACTGGCTCCGATGGCGAGAGGTCTCCCAGCAGGGATCGTATTAAGTAGGAGGTGGAAGGGCGCCAGGGGGGCTCTGGCTAGTAAATCCTTTTTTGCACCTAGGAACTACTTGGTCCCCTGTATGGCCCGAGTTCTACTTGGGACACCTATGAATGCTAGCTATAGGTGGATTTGATCTTGGTGACGTACAGATATGCCGGATGAGGTAGCACGTGACGTGCAAATGCGCTGGATGAGGCAACATGTGAAATTGTAAATTTTCTCCTGTATGGGCGAGAGAACACACATTATGGAATATAATCAATGAACTTGTTTTATTCTGATTGTATGTCCGTGAATAAATTACGTAAACAAACAACTGTGCATAAAAGAATTTTAATTAATGAATATGTTTTTATATGTTTCACGTAATGTGGTAAGTAATTAGATAACGAAGAACTTCCATAGAGGGAAGCGGGTGGATGGATTCCCGACGAATCCAGTCCTATGGTAGGGTGGTCTCCGTTAGCTGAGAGGTTTCCCCAAAAACAAAGACTAGGAAGAAACTCTAGGAAGGGCTGATTCTTTGACTTACTTAGGGTTTGTCTCAGAACCCGAATTGTAAAGTATCTTAGGGGAAAGGTACGGCGGCTATGCCAGAGCATTGCAAGGGATTTTATAAATCCTTAGCCTGCTACTGGAAAAAAGCGTTGTACTCCATGAACCAAGGGTAATGGCAGTTGCTCCTTTCGGATAAGAAGCCTCTCAAGGACACCTCCGGATGTGAGTATAGTTGTTGATAGGTGACTGTTAGGTCAAATAGGAACCTTCACATCGGTCCTCCGTGAGTAACGGCAGGATGCTTCCCTTGTGGGGTAGACCTAGGGTTAACTAGCCAGACAAAATCCAATCAATCTGGTTAGAGTATGGATGGCGATGACTGGAAGATAAACTCTAGATGACTACTAAAATGGATGGCGATGGCTGGAAGATAAACTCTAGGCGACTACTAAAACGTTACTCGTCACGTAATCAAAGGCATCCATATGTCTCAAGTGGTATTAGAGCGAAAAGAAATCAGAAACTTGGTATTGTAGCTTGAGATATGAGTTGTTGTTTTTTTAATAAAATGGCCAAGGAAAAAACATCAAGGTTGAAGCAAAAATATGGGTCGAGTCCATGGAATATTATTTCATTATTGTTAGAATTACCCCAGTTAATCAAGCAATGATCTGTAAGCTAAAAAGCTAACAGGAGAAGCCCAAATTTGATGGAAACAATGGTATAAAGACTAAGGAATCTCTGAAGCATCTGTGAGTTGGGATGTATTAAAGGATCTGTGCGAGGCCAGTATCTTCCACCGGCATACCGCACACAAAAGATGAATGAATTCTTTGGTCTAAAGCAACTTGGAATGACACTAGAAGCCTATTACTCAAAGTTTGTAACACTTCTCAAGTATGCACCGTCTATGGACATTGCACAGCAAGTATCCAATTTTTGCCATGGATTAGATGATCCCGTGAACACACGGCTTGAAGCAATGCATCCATCCAACCTCCAAGATGCATTGATAAGAGCAAGACAAATTGTACAGGAACTCTAGTCCAAACCAAGAAACGATAAGCCTTGGAATAATAAGTTCCAAAACAGAAATATAACTAGGGTCTATGCAAAAAGAGCCCAAGGTCAATTCCAATCTGCTAATAGCAAAAAGGCTAAGACGCCAGCAGTGGAGAACTTTATTGGTGGTAATAAAGACACTTTCAGGTGATATTATTGTAACAAACGTAGCCACATCCAAAGGCGATGCCCAAAACTCAGACAGAATGAATGCCAAAGTAAGTTCCGTAACAACGAGAGTTGGACAACCATAGCTAGAGTAAGAGTTGCCGGCATAACCCTCAAGGAAGTAGAAGATGACGAAGGTCCCACCTTGGAAATGACATGGAGAGAGCGAGAATTCATGCCTCTCTCAACAAGAAGGGACCAAATCGACAATTCTCAGTGATTCAAACACCATCAACCTATAATGGTAAACCCTTTAAAATTTTGATCGATTGTGGAAGCACACATTCATTCATATCACCAAGGTGTGCTAGAAAACTAGGCATAGACACAATACGTACACTTGGGCTGATAGTTGAGTTAGCTAATGGAAAAGAAGTTTTCTCAACACAACAAACAAGTAAGGTGGAGTTTAATCTGGGTGGCAATCAGACCAAAATGAAATTCAGAGTGATGGACCTAGGAACCTATGAGTGCCTGTTAGGAATGGACTAATTAATTCCCAATGATGCTCATATTCATTGTGAAAAGGGCCAAGTCACATTCTTGAATCTTATAGGTCAACAAGTGACTACACAAGGAGAACCGAAGATTCAATTAGCGAAAGCTTCTCGAATCACTAAAGGTTTAAGAAAAGGCTCACCTATATACCTAATCAAATTAAATAAAACTGAACACAATAAAGAAGCCGAAGATGAACCGTCGTGGCTTAAGGAATATGCTGACGTATTCCCTGAAGAATTAACTGAACTTCCACCACAAAGAGAAGTCGACCATGAAATCAAGCTAGTACCAAGAGCTGCACTAGTTGCAAAACGACCATATCGAATGTCCATTACAGAAGCCATAGAACTAAAGGAACAACTCAAATAGCTCTTAGATCAGGGATACATTAGACCTAGTAACTCACCCTGGGGAGCTCCGATGTTATTTCAGAAAAAGAAGGATGAGACTCTCCATCTCTGCATTGATTATCGAGGGCTAAATCAGGTAACAATAAAAAATAAGTATCCGATTCCAAGGATTGACGAACTACTTGATCGATTACAAGGAGCAAAGATTTTCTCCAAGATTGATCTTAGATCAGGGTATTACCAGATCAGAATCAAGCAAGAAGATATTCCAAAAACTTCTTTTGGCACAAGTTCAGACCTTATCTTGATGATTTCGTCCTTGTATTCTTTGATGACATCTTAACGTATTCCAAGGATAAAGGAAGTCACGAGTCACAACTGCGGACAATTCTTGAGACAATGCGGACTCACAAGTTGTATGCTAAGAAGAAGAAGTGTGCGTTCTTCAAGAAGAAAATCGAGTATTTAGGGTTTATAGTTTCAGCAGAGGCAATTTCAGTAGATCCGGCCAAGGTCAAGGATGTACAAGACTGGCCACCTCCAACCAATGTAAGTGAAGTTCGTAGCTTTTTGGATTTAACTGGATGGTATCGGGTCTTTATCAAGAATTATGCCTTAATTGCTACACCCCTCACCGACCTACTCAAGAAGCAGGTTGCCATTAAATGGACCCAAGTTGAATAGTCTAGCTTTGACAGGCTCAAGTCACAGCCCCGATCCTCAAACTACCTGATCTTAGCAAAGAATTCGAAGTGGTGACCGATGCGAGCTCTCTTGATTTGGGATGCATACTCATGCAAGAAGGACATCCAGTAGCATATTCCTCTAGAAAATTGAAGACTTGCAAGAGAAATTATGCTACTCATGACTTGGAATTACTTGCAATTATCCACGCTCTTAAGTTTTGGAGACATTATCTACTCGGGAAGAAATTCTCACTGGTAACCGACCATAAAAGTCTTAAATGGATCTTCACTCAACTAGATCTAAATATGAGGCAATGTCGATGGATCGAAGTCTTGCAAGAGTATGATTTTGAGATCAAGTATAGACCACACAAAGAGAATGTAATTGCAAATGCTTTAAGTCGCAAATCGTTTCTCAATGCACTTAACTCAGAAGAACCTCTTAGAGCTCAAACACTAACTACAATGATATCAATGCCTAGCAATCCTATCATCGAGCTAGCCAAGGAGAAGGCGAATAATGATCCCAAATGATTGAGTTGTATCCACCTTGAACTGAGGGTAATCCTATCATTGAGCTAGCTAAGGAGAGCTACGTTATTTCTTGGGCATTGAGGTGATTAGATCACCAAGTGGGATATGGCTCTTGCAGAGGCAGTATGGATTGGACATGCTGTCCAAATATGGGATGACAGGCTGTAAGCCTATTTAAGTTCCTTTGGAGCACAATGTGAAGCTGAGCAAAGATGAAGGTGAGCTTCTAGAAGACCATACTATGTACAGGCGCATAGTAGGAAGTTTGATTTATATGACTATTACCAGCCCAGATTTGAGCTATGCTATTGGATTGGTAAGTTAGTTTATGCAGGCTCCAAGGAAACCGCATTTAGATGCGGCTAGACGCATACTCAGGTATGTGAAGCCCACATTGCAGTATGGACTATTCTATGAGACTAGGGTTCAGATACAGTTGCATGGATACACTGATGCTGATTGGGCTGGTAGTATTTCTGATAGAGGATCTACCAGTGGGTATGTGTTCTCTTTTGGGAGTGCTGCAGTCACTTGGAGCAGCAAGAAACAACCTACAATTGCCTTGTCGAGCACAGAGGCTGAGTACAGGGGTGTAGCAATGGCTACATGTGAGGTAGCTTGGTTGCATAAGGTAATTTATGATATGCATCAGTCTACAAATGGGCCAGTTGTCATTTATTGTGACAACATGAGTAGTATACACTTGGCAAATAACCTAGTCTATCATGCTAGAACAAAGCACATTGAGGTGCATTATCACTATGTGCAAGAGAGAGTTTTATTAGGTCTTATTGATCTAGTTTATGTCGGCACACAGGATCAGGTAGCTGACATATTTACGAAGGCATTGGGCACAGAGAAGCTGCGCAAGTTCAGAGACCTGCTTGGTGTGCAAGAATTGGGATTGAGCTCAAGGGGGAGTGTTGAGATATCGAGCTCCACTCGTGATATGCCAAGGTGACCGTTGTGCATTTATGCCACCGACTTGTTAGCTGCAGATGCGGTTGGTACACCGCCCATGAATAATAGCTAGATGACAGCTATCCTTATCTACTCTAGTTCGTGGCTCAGTTAGTATGCCACCTTAGTTATTTGAGTTTGGTTTGAGACCCATATATAGGGTTCTTCTATTTCTATGTACTAGAGTTCTTTTTGGCTTACACAACTAAGAAGAGAAAAACTGTTTTCAGCCTCCACCTTTGTGTGTATTCCCCCATTGTGCAAGTGAGAGAGCTACAAGTGAGACTCCTTCCTTCTCTCCCACAATCTTGACAACTAGATCCTAAGTCTTTTTGGCTTGTAATGTAGCCATCTCCTCATCCATTGCTACATCCCAATAAGCATGACCAACAATATCCTCAAAACAAGTGGGCTCAATATCCTCAATCACCTTTACCATATAAGCATAATGGTGAGATACATAATCTTCAAAACCAAATCTTTTAATAGGGTACTCTCCGTATATTTGGTCTCTTGACTAAAGAAATACCAAGCTCATAATCCAAACTCTCTGAACCACTGGAATCTCCATCAAATCCAAAATGACTAGTAGGTGCATCATTACCATTCAACACTTTTTTCTTCCCTTTGTCTTTACTTGCAACACTTATAGATGCACATAAATATGTGGGACTATTCCTTAGTCTCCCATAGACCAAGGGCTAACCATAGATGTAGGACTAGATGATATTTTTGGTCCACTAAAGCTCTGTGATTCTTGCTTTTCTTTCTGCACATAACTATAAAGATAATCATCATCATCATCTAATGCATCACCACTAGATGCATACCAACTGCTAATCTCATTTAAAATAACATCCCTACTCACTTTGAACTCACTTATGATGGGGTTATAACAACGTTACCCTTTCTACTCTAAAGAGTATCTAATTAAAAAACATTTTTTAACCTTTGGATCAAGCTTCTTTTGCAACTCCTCTGGCACATGAACATATGCAATATAGATAAATACTTTCAACTATGGCATATTAGGCTTCTTACCCCAGTAAATCATTCTTCAAGGATTATCCCATGAATTGTAGCTGTGGGAGTTCTATTTATAATATAGACATTGGTATGAATAGCTTTAGACCAAAAGTATTTTGGCATATTCTTTTCACAGTCAATGCTTGTGCAACTTTTGTAATATGCTTATTTTTTCTTTCTGCAATCCCATTTTGCTGTGGAATATACCTACAAGTAAATTGTCTATTTATCCCATGAGACCTTAAGAAGTCATTGAACTCATTAGAGAGACACACTCTCTCTCTATCTTACTCCAAGTAATTAACTTTCAGGCTTATTTCTATTTCAAAGCAGCCTTAAAAGTTTGAAGTGCTCAAATAGATCACTCTTTTTCTTCATGAAATATACCCATAATTTTCTTGAAAAATGCTCAATAAATATGACAAAGTATTTATTGTGTCACCAAGGTATATGTTTTGTGTAGGTCCCCAAACACTTGTATATATCAATTATATTTCTACTTACATCTCCATCATGCAAAAAAAGTTGTATTGCCTGGTTACTAAACTGATATGCTTCACACACTTTATGAAATTGTGTAACTCTAAAACTAGGAAACCTTGTAACCAACCGTTTGGACTACATTAATTTCAGCATTTGTACAATTGCATGTCCAATACATTTGTGCCATATTTCAATGTCTTCAAAACCACTCCTTTTCCTTTAGCATACATATAGTAGCATTCATAGTATGAATTCCAACATCTAAAGTAAACATGTGGCCAACTCTACTTCCTTTTGGGACCAACTTGTACTTATAATTTAAGTCTTCTACACAATAATCCTTTATACTAAATCAAGATTGCAACCCTTACTCTACCATTTGGCCAACAGACACGAAATTCTTTGTGATTGATAGCACATGTAATACATCTAATAGAATCTTTGTCCAATCATCATGCAAGGACAAGAAAACCTTTTCAATGTGTAAAATTAGGTGGCATGAATTGTCACATGACTACACATAATCTGGATTTTCAAAATACAAAATCTCTCCAAACCATTCAGCATGACTAGTCATATGATTAGATACACCTAAATCAACATACCATACATCATCATGTGTTCTATTTCTTGTGACAACATTCATCATATGTTGCATAATAAACAAATACTCATTTTTGTGTTCATTTTGTTGTGAAGATGATGCCTAGTTTCTTTGCTATAATCTACTACTATGAATATCATCCTTCTCAGCATAATAATGGACTATAATATGACCTATTTTGCCATAATAATCACAAACAATACCAGAATTGCAAGAATCTCAACTCTTCCATCCACCTCTTCCTCTAGAGCTCCCCCTCCCTCTAAAATTTCCACAGCCTCCTAAAATTTACATTTCACTGAATTGTTGATTCAACATATTTTGCTGGTTATTACCAGCTCATCCCATATCGTAGCCTCTTCAAGAGGATCTTCCATGCCCCCTTTTTGAAGTTGAGTAAAATGATTAGACATGTTCATCACTTCTTTTAGATAATTCACCCTGCATATTGATCTCTTTGGTGATCATGAGAGAAACTAACTCATTAAAAATTGAAAATGGTTTTTCTATACACAAAAAATTGACAAATGATTTCCAATTCTTCTCATAATTAAGGCCACTCAATGTAGATGAAACCAAATTATCATCAAGTATTACATTAAGAGCTGCTAATTATCTGTAATGCTTCTCACTTTCAAAACATACTCATTTACAAACATCTTCCCTTTCTTCAAAGTATTCAACTCTTGCTTGAGTTGAATATTTTGTGCCTTTGTATTTACTAGGAACATGTTCCCATAAATTGTTCAAGCTGCATGTGAGTTTTCTACATTTGTAATAGACCCCCCAGCATAGTATTATCAATGACTACATATAGCCAATACATCACCTTTTTATCTTTTGCATTCCATTCTTTCCATACCTTTAATTTATCTTTGCAATCATAGATTCACTTAGCTTTCGCTCCTTTTCTACACTTGAAATAAACTCGTAAATGCATTTTTCAATTAAAAATTTTGTCATAAAAAACTTCCATGATGGATAATTATTATCCTGGTTCTCAATGATGGGATTTACATTGTTCTTTACCATTTTCACAAGATTGATACAAAACAATACTATTGCTTACTTGCTCAAATCCTTGCTTCTTCTCCTTCACTTCAAGCTTCAAATCCATTCTCTCTCAGTGGCATTACACTTATACCATGTCACAAATCATGTGGTGGAGGGACTTGCTTGAGGTGTTGTGCCAAACATACATCATACACACAAGAGGAAGCTCACTCAAGAACACAATAAGAGAGATGGAGGCCAAAATTTTTTCTTGTTGGTTTCTTCTTCTTTTTTCATACACAATACAATGTACACAAAGTATAGGCAATATACAACATAAAGGAAAGTTTCCTACCAAGTCAAACAATGTATAATTGACTATACTAATCGATTGATGCTATATCTATGCTAGCTGTAGGTAGGTGCAACAAACTAAATATAATAAGTGATAAGTTAGTGGCCATGTGAGGAGCATAATGACCATCGATGTGCTAAGTGTAGATGTGCTGACTCATCTAGCTAGGTAGTCCATCATCAATGTCCACACATGTTGAGCTTGCCATCTCACAATAACAACAAATTTGCATTTCTTCATTTTTAAGCCCATAGAAGATCTGAATTTAGAGATATCATGATGCTTGAATTTGATGGGTTGTAGTTAGTTGTGATTCTCAGTTAGTCCTTAGCACCATGTCTAAAAGCTCATAAAAATTGAGAATAGCTACAATTTTAAACTACCTCAAAGCATAGTTTGTACATCTAACTAGCCTTCCTAAAGACTGTGGACAAATCCTTAGTGTTTGAATTATCCGTATAGTAGCACCAACACTCCATATGCTAGTACTACCACCTGATGTAATATATGTCATTTCTTTTCTTCCCTATTGAATCCCTTTCCTCTCATGTTTATGATTCACTCCTTAGAGGCCCCTTGTCTCCATGTAAAAATTACATGACACAGTAGACAAATTTTGAGTAAGGAGTAAAGAATACATAACAAATATGAGAAGAATAGAAATTTCTTTAATTTCAAATAAACAAAGATGGCTCTATCCACCTTTGCACTTTCAATGTGAAGCTTAGATGGTGATCTAGATGGATCATAGTCGAAGAGCTTAAGGCTAGTTAGAATAACTATGACTGGCAAAATATCGATTCACAATGGCTTTGGAGGGGTCTTCCTTTTATAGCTTGAAATGGGAGTCTAGTCACCCTATCCCACCATATTATAAACCTTCCTTAGTTAGCTAGGGAATATCCCTTTATTGTTAGGGGGACCATTGGCCCCCCTAAGACCCCCTAACAAGGGGCTGTTTCTATGGTCCTCAAACAAAAAATAGGGGTCCTTGATAACTCCCACATCCACAACTCAATGCATTCAGCCTTGAGTTGCTACTAGCATAACTATGTGATCCACAAAGCTCACTTTTTTGCTATCCAATCACATAGAACACATTTAACATACAAGTCAAGACCCAACCAATATCCAATCTCACACATGTCTTCTCCTCATAATAAGGGCCTTATAACTTAAAGTATCATGGATCATTGGTGGTACCTTATGAGGGTAGGATATTGATCATATCTGGCAGTCAATTTAAGCTTGCAAAAGATATCCTAGTTGGATCTCTGTGGGTAGTGTGTCAAAGGAGGTAAATAGAACAACTTAAATTCAGCTTGGTGTATCCTCTCTTGTAGCTCCTTTACAATCGTGAAGTCCATTTTTTGGTTTTTTTTTTTTGCTAAGGTTGCATCTTCATATTAGCATGTGATAGAGACCTTGCATTTTCTAAGTTACCATGTGTCTCAACCACCACCCTAGTTGACCTTCTCCACCTCAACCAATGAAATTGAATCATTAACCACCAATCCACATGACACTTTGTTATTAGATGGGGTGGATTCAATGCTTCATCATAACTCACATCATCATCACTTTGAGTATTCTCAGCAAATCCAAAAGCAATATTGGAGATGAGATTAAGGTCTAATGGACTATGGTGGTGGAAAAGCATCAATGCATAATCATAAAGCACATAAGAGAGAGAGAGAGAGAGAGAGAGAGAGAGAGAGAGAGAGAGAGAGAGAGAGAGAGAGAGAGAGAGAGAGAGAAGTAAAATAGTAAGTGAGAGATATAAGGAGAGAGTGAGAAGATAAATAGATACACAAAGAGAGAGAGGGAGGGAGAGAGTGAGAACACACACACACACAGAGGGAGGGAGAGAGAAGATAGAGAGAGAAAAAAAATAGAGAGATAAAGAGAGGGAAAGAGAAGAAAGATAGAGAGGAAGAATGAGTGAGATAAAGAGAGAGGGAGAGTAAGAGACGAGAGAGAGTGAGAGATTAAGGAGAAGAGGGTCATGTCCAAGGCTTAGAGTATCAGCCACTTCATCTCATCCTTCTCCATGCAAATTACCTCACCCCCTACAAGATCCTTGCTCCATTTTTCTACCTCCAAATTCAACCCCCAACTATTTATACAAATCTTTGTCCATTCCCTATCTCTATATTTTATCTGATTACCATGTTTCCCCTATTGCAAATCCTAACCACTCCTAAATCTACCCAAAAATTCATCAAAATCTGCCAATCCATCTTACCTTCTATTTTATCTTATCTACTGAAGCTCACTCTTCATAAGCCAAAAATTTGTCTTACTCAACAAAATCCTACATTTCCTTTGAGCTTATCCTTCTGTCTCATTGAGCCTTGAGTAGAGGATGTATGAGTCTTAGAAGGATGTTAAATGGTAAAAGGAGAAGCAAGACAAAGAACCTACTAGGAGAATTTGTGTGCACAAGATAATAGCCCCAAAGCAAATAAATGTTAGAGTTGGATGAGAAATATCATGAGCAAGCGATGTTCTTGTCTTGCCAACTCAAGTCGAGGTGTCTCCCTTGTATTTTGAAGAGAAATTTTGATATAAGAATAATAGAATCATTAGTCAAATTAATGATAACAATATAGATTGTAACTACTTGAGTCTAGAATTCCTTGTGGACACCCTGAGAGTCACACAGATGGACAAAGAATATAGGTGCTCAGGAGGAAATTCTAATAATAAATAATACCTCTTGTGATGGTACCTAGTCCACAGTTAGAAAATTGGATATTTACTTTTGCAACAATGATAAAAATGATTGATTTGTTAAAATGTAGGGTTAACTCCTACCACTTTTTGAAAGAAAACCTTTATACAATAAAGTCTTGAAGGAAGTTAAGGTGACTAGGGACATTGGTTAGGAACTATCCTAATTATATTATAAAATTAGCCTACTTGGGAGATATTGACCTTTGAAGCTAGCAAGCGTTAGAAAAACATAAGTCCTTTATGCTAGAAATTTGTCTAGTAAGGTATCTTGAGGAGTATTTTGTTGTTGAATAAAAGACTAAATCTTGGTGAGATTGAAGTAAAAAGATAACTTTGATTTTCCTAAAAAGGAAAACCTTTGATGCTTGAAATATAAGTGTCTCATTGGGAAAAATCCAAGATCCAAGATTAAGAACTATAACTTAAAATTAGGTAGAATCTATGCTTGTAAGCTCATGGCTTAGAGGATCACTTATGCAAAAGTATAATGATCATATTTCTTGTCTCATTAAAAATAATGTTTGTACTCTTTGTGGATTCTAAGAAATAATTTATTTAACATGTATTACACTATACCTCCCCTAAGGTTAGTAGTAGTGTGAGCTCTTCACCAAGGAGCTAGAATCATCACTTAAGATGCTAGGATTGACATTGGGCATGAGAGATCTCTTCATAGAGACTTGTCACTTGGATAGGAGGCACCAAGGAGCCAATGGGCTCAGCTACAATTTTTCGGTGTGATACCACCAACCTACGAGCCCTATGGATCTCTTGGAAGGCCCTAATTGACAAAGAACTAGAGAGAGAATAGAGGCAAAGAGTTTGAACATTGGACAAAGGAGTCATCTCTCATACATTCTATGTTCTTCATTATTCTTCATTGGTCTTCTACACACAGTGAAAGTAACACACAATAGTCTTATTGTTTAGGTCTACCACTAACTAAAGTTCTAACTGTGGTTGAGTTATTAACTCAACTTATTGACCACACACAACACTGTTACCTAGTGACTTGGTAAATATATCAACTACTTGGACTTTAGTTTTGACATAAAATTTGACATATAGGAGATCTATCTTCCATGAAAGTACCATCTCTCATATGAAGTGATAGTGTACCTAGACTATTTGTTTTGTTCTAAGATGATACATAGGATTTGTAGCTTCAAGTACACTACTCATACATCACAATACAATGTGCCTAGAGTATTTGTTTGTGTATTCAAATCTGTCATCAACTTAACAACCAAGAAATCTCACATGCTGCTTATGCAACACCTCTATACTATGCTTCAGTACTAGAGAGTGCAACTATCACCTACTTCTTGTTGATCTAGCTTATCATCCCATTGCCAAGGCTAAATGCATTACCACTAGTAGAGTGTCTATCATATTGAAAACCTACCCAATTTTCATCACTATATCCTAGGAGTTTTAGGTGCTTACCACTCTCATAGAAGAGTCCATAGTCTATTGTAGCCTTGACATAGTGCATAATTCTCCTTACTTTTTCCAACTGGGGTTTTTTGGGATTTTGCATGAACTAGCTGATAAGTCCAACTGAGTAACTATGATATCAGGCCTAGTGGTGGTAAGGTAGATGAGGCTACTTACCATCTGTCTATACATAATAATATCTGAAGTTTTAGCTCAAGTATTCACATCTAGCTTAGTATTCTAATCCAATGGAGTATCCAAGAGTTCTGAATCTATCATACCATATTTCTTCGGCATCTCCTATGTATACTATCTTTGCATCAACCATAGTCTATTTACTAATTTTAAAACCTCAATACCAAGAAAGAACTTTAGTTTTCCCAAATCCTTCATATCGAAATTAATTCTTCAGCATGACCATAACATCTTGTATCCCAATATCATCATCTCCTGTAATAATAAGGTCATCTACATAGATGAATAATACCACTACTCTTGCATCTGTTTTCTTCATAAGTAGACTATGATCAACCATGCCAATTGCAAATCAAAGACTCTTCAAGTAAGTACTAATCTATGCATGCCAAGCCCTTGGAGCTTGTTTTAACCCATGTAATGTTTTTTCTAGCTTGTAGATATAATTTGGATATTGAGAGTGCACATACCCTTTTGGTTGATCCATGAATACTTCTTTGGCTAAGTCTCCATTCAAAAATGCATTCTGAACATCCATTTGTTGTAATTTCCAACCTTTTGCCATATCCAATGCAATCACTATCTTGATAAGTTGCCATTTTGGCAACAAGGATGAATGTCTCTTTATAATCTAGACAATACTATTGTGCATGGGCTTTGGCCACTAATTTGGCTTTATACTTTTCAATGTTGCCATCATGCTTGCACTTAACTTTGTAAATCCATTTATAGCCGGTCAACTTTTTTCCATCAGGCAATGCAACTAATTTCCAAGCCTGATTTTCAAGCACTACATTCAACTCCTTATGCATTGCTTTACATCAATTCTTGTCCATGACAACTTCAGATGACCTTTATCATATATGCATAATGATTTGTTGAAAATCCATTGTACATAATCCTGTCAATATGGTAACTCACCCTCTATGAGCATCTCAACTATGGTGGATTGCTCGATTCCCCTCTTTCTTGGGGTGGTACATATCTAGTCTGCCTAACTCTAGGAGTATACATAAATAGAATTCCAAGCTCACTATCCAAGCTATTTGTCAAGTCATATCCAGAAATCCAAATACCAGGAGCATCATCAAGAGCTTTCACTTTGCCTTTGCCTTTTGTCACATTTCTTCCCCTAACTGATACAGTGCTATCAATGGATGGTGATGCATGATTGTGTAACTTGCTAGTCCAAGGAAAAACACTCAGAGATACATCATTTGTAGGTCCAATCATAGTAGTTCTCTATTGCAAAAGCTTAGTTGATAGATGATCTAAAGATACATTAGGTGGAATAGCAACTAGTGAGCCATACCATGATACCAAACTCATCAAAGATAACATTTATGTTGATGATTGTTTCTCATGTAGACAGATCAAAGCATTTATATGCTTTTCACTCCTTTGCATAGCCAATGAAGACACACCTATGTGTTTTAGGATCCAACTTCCTTCTTCTCTCATCTAGAATGTGTACATATGCAATGCAACCAAATACTTTCAAATGGTTGGTGTCATGCTTATATCCATATAGCTTCTGATATGGTGTCATGTCATGAATTCCAGTTATATGAGTAGGATTCAACACATACATAGCTATCATAATAGCTTTAGCCTAATAATACAATGGCATATTCTTCTCATCAAGCATCGCAGGAGAAGTTCCCATAAGAACCATATTCTTCATTTCTTCTACTCCATTCTATTGTGGAGTAAATTGCAAGTAAGCTTCCTACGAATGCCATTCTCAGCCAAGAATCTATCAAATTCATTGGATACATATTCACCACCACTATTAGATCTCAAGCAAGAGATTGAGCAATCAAATTCTTTCTCAACCCATCTTTTAATGTCATTAAAAACAACAAGTACCTCATGTTTATGCTTTAGGATGATATACACCCATGTATAATGACTGAAATCATCAATGAATGTCATATAATATCTAGATCCACCAAGAGTAACATTATGGGTTGGCCCCAAAACATCAGAATGGATTAACTACAATGGCCTACAACTATTTCAAACATGTCTCATAAATGGAAATTGATGTTTTTTTTAAAACTAACATGCATCACAAACATGAACTAAATCAGTGTAGGTAAACTTTGGCAAGCAACTACTTCTTCTGCATAGCATACAACCTTTGAGTATTAACATGACCAATCCTTTTATGCTAGATCTCAAGATCTTTAAATGTACCCTTTCCACCATGAGCAAACACAGCTCATTTTCGTTAGGGAAGACTAGTGTCCAAAGTAAACATATGATCATGCCTTTTACCCTTAGCAATCATCCTACAACCATTTCCAAACTCCTCAATAAAACAACCATGTTTATTGAGTTGCGCTTGTAGATTCTGTTTAGTCATTTTCCCAATTCATAGTGAAATCTTAGTGATAGAAGGAATATGCAAGGCATCATGCAAATTCTTCTTCTGTCCATCATGTATAACAAGGGAAATCACACCCTTATGCTCAATATTATGTTGAGTATCATCACTTATACAAACATAACTATGCTTATCCAAAATCATATTAATGAACCATTCACCATGTGGAATCATGTGATTAGAAGCTCTTGAAGCAATGTACCATACATAATTTGACTTAGCAACCTTAGAGACATTCTTATGAACATAGGTCATAGCAAACAACCTATCAGGACTAGCATCCTCAGTATGACTAGATGTAGCATAATGCCCCTATTTCTTGCCTCTCTTATTTTCTTGCTTCTTCCAGCATTCCTTAGCAATATGCCCATACATTCCATAGTAGTGGCAACCCTTATCTTTATTTTCATTTTCATGCATATTGTGAGATTGCCATGAGTCTTTGCCTCTAGATTCGGATATCCCCCTTGCTCGAGAGTATCCATCGCCTCTAGCATTTTGTACATGCTAGGTATTCACACTTTGAGATGCATTCTGATGAGTCCCTCGATCATGAGGTGACTCTCTACCATGGTTTCCTTGGCCTCTTTAATGCAAGTAAAATTTTTCATCTCTACCTTTTGAGCTACTTGAGCCTATAGCTAATCCAAGCTTAACCTCTTCATGAACAAATAAAGCAACTAGCTCATTAAACTTAGGCATGACTGATCCTACTAAAATAGATGAATCAAATGACTTATGCTCTAGTCCAAGACCATTCAGTATAACTACAAGTAGATCTTCATTATCAACTTTAGCTCCACTAGCTAATCAACAACGGTCTTTATCTTCATGACATAGTCTTGTATTGACCAACCTTTCCTATCCATGGTATTAAACTTCTATTACAGTTGGAGTTCTTGTGCATTGTTAGTAGTACCACAGTACCACATCAAGATGTCCCATGCATCTTATGGTGAGTTGCGATTCATAATCTACATGACCATTGCATTAGAGATACATACTGAAAGCTAGTGCAAGACTTTGTGAGCTCATTCAAGCCATTCAACATGATCTGCTCTCTGTTGTTCAGTAGTGGGATTTTGTTCAGGAATCTTAGGTTCAGCCTCCACCTGTAATTAGATCCCAATATCCTTTTCTAATCAAGAAACTCTCCATGCAAAATTTCCATATTGCATAATTATTGTTATCCATCTTTTCACCTACTATTTTTGTGATATTGTGTGTCCTATCAACATTTTCTATGTTTGCAGCTCTATGTCTTTAGCACAATATTTGAGTTGTTAGTGCCTGACTCCATGCAAACCAAGATGTCTCTTCACTAATCATTAGGGGAGTTTTGAGGTCTCGAAAATGCCTTTTAGGATGTGGAGAGAGAGTGCTCAAGACTAATAAGAGCAAAGACTCCGTAATGGAACTTCTATTTTTAAAAAATTAAAAATCATTTTACAAAAATATATAAATATAATAATATTACAAATTTGTATTTTTATTATGTATTTTTAGTCTCTTATATTCGTGATTATGACATCTTTTGCATTAATGGCATAGAGTCTCGGCTACTTTTATTTAATGATGTTTCTAGATTAATGATAATGACTGATGTAATCAAAATTCAAATTGGTAAAAAGCATGGCGCTCAGTTTTTTCCCTCCTTTCTTTTATTCCTCTATTGTTTTTCCCTCCGTTATGGTAGCCTAGTCCTCTCTCTCTCTCTCTCTCTCTCTCTCTCTCTCTGTGTGCATGTCTCTCTCTCTTCTACCATGGATACAGAAATTCGACCTTCAACAAGGCGTCCAAGCTTCCAAATCACATCCATATCAGTATTTAACTCATTCCAAACTGATGGAAGATGGATTCCTACTATAATTAGCAAAGGTAGTTGGATCACCATGCAACAAGCAAAACGTGGAAAAAGGCAAAGACATGAGAGCTCGTTTATCTCTGCTTGGAAGGGCAGAATCCGAGATTTTAAGCTTGGAGCAAATAAGAATAGCATCAAAGAGGTACTAGTGCAACATGTGTTCATGCATAGAGAGTTGTGTTTGAAACTTAGATCTTCAAAGCTTCCAATGCATAGACCAAATTGTAAGAATTTGATTCTTAAAGTTTTTCCTTTCTTAAACATGGTTTAGGTTTTTCCATTATAATATTTGTTTGTCTTGTAGATGTCTATCCCTCTAATCTTGAGGAATGGCAACCAGTGGAATCTATTATTTATGTTATTGATGTTATGCATGGTTCAATTGAAGAAGAAATGTATAGAGGCAGAAAGAAGACAGAGCTTGCAGAGAATGGAATATTCTTTTATGACCATTCTTATGTTATTCCTATGCGGCGTTGCCAATGGGGATCAATAAAACTCCTTCCTTTTGCCAGATTTTTCAAGCTTTGAGTGGCCTTTGCCAAGTCCAGCTACTAGTGAGGGCTATAGATGTAATATATTTTCTGAGATCTAGAAAGCACAAAAATCTAATATCTCAAGTAGGCTAAGCAAAGTTACTTTATTTATGCCTATTAATATATTTATTGATTTCTTCTCTAATATGGAGATAAGAATAACAAAAACCATGCTTTCAGTGTGAAGAGACTAACATACGATCATATCATACAATTTGTTGATGAAGGATGGGATACAAGGACAGAAGGAAAAATTATATGTAAGATAGATCAAGACTCTATAGCTTGCAAATATATGATTGCTACTCAAAATTTTATCCTTAGCTTTTACTATAGTCGATGGCATTTTGTTGGTATTAGTCTAGTTGCTTTAGACCAGAATCTTAATGATTTCAGCAAAGATCCTATAGTGGATCTTGATATTTGGTTCAACGAGGATATTATTGCAATCTTAAAGATCAAAAAATCATGTACGCTACATCAAGTGAGGATGGATTTACAAAATGAAGACATTGAACTACCATGCTTCTTTGTATCCCAACTTGACAAGAAACAAGTAAGTTTTCACATCATATTATATCTACTTAGATGTATATTAAGATCTCACTTTCTAACTAACAAAAATTTGTAATTTATTTTTTGCAGATATCGAAAAGGAGAGAAAATAATATACACTGTAAGGACATTCAAGAAAAGATATCTTTACTATCAATATAAAATATATGTACAAATTTTGTAGCAGATGTCTATTTGCCATCTCTATGAGATATACAAGGGCTGAAGGGAAAATTTCTATATATGAAGGCTTACAAGGCGATATGGCAAAGCTATTTCTTTTTTGGAGAACTATCCTTTCTAGGAGTCCTTTTGCCTTTCTTTGATGTCTTGGGTATAGAAGGTGTTGAAGCTGTGGCTTCGCCTTCCGTGGTTATAGGCACCACATCTCCTTCATGGTGCAAATCCCCACCAATCTCTGTTGTTGGTTGTATACAATTGACCATTATATACTTCAAGAGCTTTGCTCTAATGTACCAAACATGCTCAGATGTATAGCAATCCTTCGAAAACTATCACACATTTATAGAAAAAAGAGTTTTAGTTCATTATTGTTCTTACAATAGACTATATTTTTATCATCAATGGACTATTTGCAATTAATATCTATCTTAAAGTTTAGCATCTTTCATATTACCTTTGCATGTTTATCATCATTAAGATAAACAAAGTTAACCATTCTTCTAGCATTTGCAATCACCCTCCAGCCCAAGAATGGCTATCATCCTGATGGGGACACTGCAACCACCAACACAAAGTAAAACTATAAAGAGGATGGATGGTAGTTCATAGAATAAACTCATGTTTCAATTATTTTAATGAATAACTTACCGCAACTTGTCTATATTGCATTGTTGCAAGCAAATCAGACGGCATAGGGGGTCTTTTCTCTAGCTCTTCAATTAATCTTTTGGCACCTCTATATATAAAATATGTTGAAATTTAGAGTACTTACAAAAAAAAAGAATTGAAATATCAAGGAGCCCTTGGATAATATAACTTATAATTTAGCATTTCCATGGCTTCCTTTCATAGAGTTGATTAAAAAACATTGCTTATCCACAAGGTCTATTGCAATCAAGCTCCAATGAGAACTAAAAGCAATCATATCTCAACAAATTAGTAGGATAAAATCTCAAAAACTCTAATAGAATATTGAATCACTTACTTTTCATTATATGGAATTATAAGGAGCTCCAAAGTATCGAAGTCAATCAGATTGAGCCAATGCTCAATAAAACTTGTATCAAGCTCGTTCCTCATAAAGAATGAGATAGATGGATCAATAACCTCAATTTTTTGTTGTATATCCAAAGGAAACTCATGCATTATATACCTAGAAAAGGCATAGAAATAGTGAGTATAAACAAGAAAAATCTTATTGTTAAAAAAATATCAAAAAGTATAAGTAATTATGGATGGATATACTTTAGTCCAACAAGTATAATACTGTCAATTACTTCTCTTCTTTTATCCTTAAGAATCTGAACACATACAGCATCAAAGGAGATAACCTCAGTTCTTTTGCCTAAGTCACCAGGTAAGAAACAAAACACACTGAATCCTTTTGGATTAGCTGCTTCAAGAAGGGTGGCTAGCTCATTTTCAAAGGACTCTAGTTGCTCTGTTTCCCTTTCTTCAACCCTTTGCCTCCTATACTCTCTCCATTTATCTGCATGTTCCTCTTTAGCTTTCTCCTCTTTTTCATGTTGCCTTATATCCCTCTCATGGGTGACATCCTCAACCCTGAGACCAGAATCATCTTTCTTTCTCCTAGCTGGGGGCACATTAAGGATATTAAATGTCTTCACATCAGTGAGGGGAATTGGCTCAAGGACCTTTGAAAATCTATATCTTAGCCCCCTAAGAATTACCATGTCCTTGTCCATGAGTGTGAGCCTATGAGCATGAGCAGCACAAATATAGGCATCTTGAAAAAACTCAACTAAAAAATCCTCTATGGCTTCTTGTATACAATTAAGAGCTGTTCTTGTCCATCTGAAACTATCCAAACTATATTTGTCACAAATTTCCCTGACAAGCCTCTAAAAAGACAACTTTGGAATTGCATTGTCAAGAGCCTTTACTGCCTTCCTAATCTCCCTTAGGCACCTGACATTTTGAGAAAACTTTCTCTTTGGCTTTGATTTTCTAGAGAGCTTCTGAGGCTTTGAAGACTGATGAATCTTTGATGTTAAATCCCTAGGATCAATCTTCTCCTTTCTTGCTGTTGCATTAGTCCTAGCCATCTGCCGAAAAAAGACATGTTACTTCTTCTCCAGCATGTCCAGCGAAACGCGAGTTTCAGACAAGAGCTATCCATGCTGCATGTCGTTTTCGCGTTTCAGCTAAATTTTTCTCGAGCGTGTCAAGTGAAACGCGAGTGTCAAGCAAGGTGCCTCCTTGCAGCTACTTCTTTTCGCGTTTCACTGGACTTGTTGTCCATTGTGTCCAGTGAAACACGAATTTAAGATAGGAGGCCTCCTTGAAGCACGTTCTTTTTGTGTTTCACTGGACAACTCTTGAATAGCAAAAAAATCGACAAAACCAAGAAAAAATAGCATTGATCTAAGGAAAGCTTTTAAAATTACATAAAATATCCATAGAATTAGGGAAGAAGTTTGAAGATTTCCTTAAATCTCCACAACATTAAGGAATGCTCCCATTGTGGAAAAAATTCTTTTGTAGTGCTGATAAGCTCATTATAACATAAAGAATTAAGGAAAAGTATCAAAAGAATGCATTAAATGGAGCCTGTTATTAAAAAGCAAGATGCAGAAGACCATACCTTCTTTTTAGCTTGTTCTTCACAATCTTAGCCTAATGACGAGAATATGCTCGAAGGTTTCCTTTGTTGGGGAAGCAGTGAAATGCTTGGAGATTGGAAGGAACACCAAAGCTAAAGACAGAGTAGCAGTGTTTTCTACTTACTGGAAATGCATTGAAAGGCGAAGGCGATGAATTTGCATGGACTTAACATTCTTGGCAAAGTGCTAATAACACATGTGTGACGTATTCTCGCTTACTAGAATTTTTTTATCTTGGAAAAGTATTATGTAACACACGTGTGACGTATTTTCGAAAAAAAAGGTGTGCACGTCTTCTAAGGAATTTGATACAGTGTGTTAAGTGAGACACGTGTGCACGTATTCTGAGGCATTTCGTGCATACAAAGTATTGGAAATTTCATCCAAATTTGCGGTCCCGTTTATTTTTTCATCATTACACAAACTTTTTCATTGGAACTATCACCACATGCTTAACGGTCAATATAAAAGCATTCCGAACCCATTTCTCCAACATTGTTTTCTTTTCTGCCGAAATTTCGTCTCGACTTCCCTTCAAGGTCCTTGCTTCCTGTGTGGAGAGCTGTTCAACAATCTTTGATAGGTAACAAATTTTTTTATTACAAGTATTTTAACAAAATAAATTTGATTAATATAGAAAGAATTTTTAATAACACTTGAATAATTACAGATGTTATGTGCTTTGTATATTTTAAAAGCAGCATAGCTTTTCCAGAAAGGATTTTATCATAAATTTTTGTGTTTCCATAGAATTAATTTATAGTTCATGTTTCTCTTCTTGATTTGCATCTTTTGACCAGTGAAACGTGAAATAATGTCCATGTTAGTGATATTTTGCTAAGTATCGTGTTTCACCGGTGAGATATTGAAATAATTTTCGTCTTCAAGGTAGTGTCCGGTGAAACGCGATTTCTTCACAGGCATTTGCCTTGGACACTATAATTTTCGCGTTTCATCGGTCAACTAAAATTTTTTCTCATTTTTTGATTTTTTTGTCTTGAAAAATGCAATTTTGGGGCCTCTTTCCATGGTTCCATCTTGTTTATTTGGATATTGTTTCTATTCTGCTTTGTTTTTAGGGATAAATCTTTTCCTGGTCAAGATGACAAAGAGGAAGCTATCTCTGGAAGGAATGGATGAGGAGGAGATAATTGAGATATCTGATGATAGGCTCTTTGATTTCTTACACACCACTAGAAATTCTTCCAAGTTTGGCTATATCAGGGAAATTTTCAATGTTCCTTTTTATTTGAAGGAGTTATTGGAGGATCTTGAAGATAAACTTAAGGAGTATAGATGTTTTTATGATAGACATGTGCAAGGTTTGGAAGTCAATGGATTTGTTCATTATAGTGATGTCATGGGAGCCACCAGTACATCCAGGTCAACTTTGCTAGGCAGGTTCAACCTCATTGATGAGGAATTCAGAAAGAAAGAAACATGTTGCCCTTTCCACAGGTTTCAACACACCAATGCCTTCTGATCCACAAGGACGTTGGATTTATTGTGTATCTTCAGTACATGGAAAATTCTTCTCCAGATATAGACCAACAGGGAAAGCTAGAGGATATTGCAAGTATAGATAAGGAGGTCGAAGAGAAGGAGGAGATGTTCCAAGAAGATGTTGAGAATCAACTTGTCCAAGGTTTTGATGTAGGTTTGTTTGAGAGTGACAATATCACAATGGTGGAAGAAAAGGAGATCGAGCCAAGTGCACAGGTTGATGAAGAAGGTCCTCTTGCATGTGTTCCAACATTTCCCACTTATCTTATCAACAAGAAGAGATATGTGTTGCTAAATGATATTCAACATCTTTTTTATCTTAGAGAAGATTATTGCTTAGCAATCCTTGCAGGTTGGGGCAAAAATGACATGAATTTTATAGGTTATGAACAAGAACCACTAGCAAGTCTTGATGTTGAGGGAGAGAATTTCCAAGATAGCTCTATAGCCTTACATACATGTATTAATCAGATTATAGAATACGAAAAGGGGGGGCTACCTACAGAAGAAGAGTTCTTGCAGGTCCAGAAGAAACTTCATATTGATGATGTAGGGTATGAAGAGAGATTGAAGTCTCCATCAGATGAGAAGCCCAAGAGTTCAATAAATCTTTATGATGATAGTCTTCTTGAAGAAGATGAACACCCTAAGGTATGAAATATAATTCGAAGTTACCCATTGAGTTTATGTTAGACTTTATTATGCATTATAGATAAATATCTTATATCTTGTACTGTTGTGGTTTGTTCTGTAGATTGAGATTGAAGATCTGGACAACTTTCTTGGAAGGGCCAAGGGCTCTAGGCCAATGAAGCTTGGAAAAAATCAAAGCCTTGGGCATTATATTGAAAACTTAAACAATCAAACAATTGTAATATATCATAGTAGATTGTCAAGCTCTCCAAGTCTACCAATGATGGCTTTGAGAGCTATCTCAAAGGTAATTGGATCTCAAGTTTTTAGCAGAGGTTTGGATAAGATCATTTTAGTGGAGAAGGAAGAAGCCATAAGAGTTTTTGGCTTCATGCTTGGATATAGTGGATCTAGAGCTGGATATTTTGGAGTTCTTGGCTCCTATTTGCTCTCTTATGTAGGAGATAGTAAGAATTTGAAGCTTCTTCCAGGCTATCGGAAACAAGAGTTTTTGAAATACAGAGGTCTTATTGAGTGGGATGAAACAAAAGATTCCTCTAGAGGTCCTGTCGAGCTACCTGAAACCAAGGACTCATCTGAAGGCCCTGTTGAGGTGCCTGAAATTAAGGACTCTTCTGCAACACAATCAGACTAGAAGATGCCAAAGATTAAGGGTTTCTTGAAACCCATCTTTTTCCAACTCTTTGTTTGGTTTGTAACCATTCTGTAAATCTTTGCTTTGCACAAGAATTTAAATATCTATATTTTCTTCTTTGGGTAACAATTTGTATAGTCCTTGCTAAAGATGATGTATTGCTTGATGTGGTTGTATCTTTAAGCTTGAATTCATGCCAAATTTGTCGATAGAACCATTGAAAGACCTCTAATAAACTGTTGACTTTGTGTCTTCCACCTCCATGTCTTGTGTGTCTGAAATATTTTGTTCTTGCTTGATAATGTGATTTTTCCATACCTTGGGTTGACCAGATAGATAGAGATCCATATTGTTTAATAAAGTATGGAGCATGGTTGTATAGAATATGCTGCATAGTCAACAAATAAAGAAAGTTATTAAAAAACATTATATGAGTTCGACAATGAAGAAACAAACATATACAAACTTCTTACCATATAGTGAGTAAAGTGTTGATCACCCCAAGCTTCTATCATCACCTTTTTGAAAAGGTTCAATTGGTTTTTAAAGTCTTTGAGATCATCATCATTCCATTCAGTCTTATCACAATAAAAAAACACTTTGTCTAGTGTTTCCCAAACTTTAGCTTTTCTATTTCGAGCTTGTCCATTATCAGTGTGATCCTTAACTGCATTATGTAGGGATTTCCACTGATTAAATTTAATAGTTGAGCCACCATTTCTCGAGTTTATCTTGCCAAGTCTCCCATGAAAGCCTAGAAACCTTCTAGCCTTCACTCCACCAATAGATGTTTTTTTTGGGACACAATTACCATCCTTAGACTTTTGAAGATCTGGTTCAATAACAACATTGCCACCATGCAAACCAATTGCAGAGAGAACTTTTTCAACCTTTGTTATAGCATATGTTCTAGTTGATAATGGCTTCAACTTCCATGCAAATCCTATATAGAGATGAACAAGCTTTTCAATTATCCTGCAAAGTGCATGAAGTGTACAAATATGGGCATTCGCTAAAGGAATGTCCAAGTCTGGTTTAAACTGTGGATCCTTATTGTGCCTAGAGGGGGCTCTATTCCAATTGCTTGAGTTTAACTCTACAGCTGGTGACATGCAGTATAAGCAAGGAGATCCCGAGTTAGCTCCCTTTGATACATTATACATACATTTGAGTGTCTTTAGGTCACCAACTATGTGCCACTCAATCTTGTAGTTCTCAAATCCTTCAACAAATAGCTCTTCTCCTACTTGTTGCCTTTGAATAACATTAGGTATTGATGTTTGATGAAAAACCCAATATAGTATATCAAAATTCTCAGTATCTACCTCAAATGCTCCTAGCCACCAGATGTTATATTCAGATTGAACACTAAATGATATTGAGTGATTGCAATAACCTGGCGAAAGTGCTCTATTCATCAAGGTCATAGAGATTCTCTCCAATTTTTTACATTTCAGAATCTCACTTTCATCAAGTTTAATCACAAATCTAGCCATTCCCTGTGCCTCCTTTTTGATCATTAAGCATTGTAGGGTGGGCAAGTCAAGGAAAATATTGTTAAATTCATTGAATGTAACCTCCTTTTTCTTGCCCTTGAAGCTAGCCTTGATATGAAAAGGCTCACCTAGAATCTCCATCACTTTGTTATTAACTCTCTGTCTGATAGTCCTAACCACAAATGGCTTCGGAAGTATGCAATTGCGTACCTATCCTTGCTTCATATTTGATTGTAAAAGCTGGAAAAGTTGCATATACGCATCTCAACTGATACCAATACTATCCAGTGTCTTCTGTACTAACTCAGAATCCAAAGAATGATCCTTTACAAATGACTCCAAGCATTGTTTCTTTGCCTTTTTAAATTTCTTCTTCTCCAAAATATCCTTTGAAACTACTGAAGGAAGAAGATGATAATAAAACTAAGCTGCTTTTAAAGAATCTCTTTCACTTGCATTTGGTTGTAGAAGAGATCTAAGCAAAATTAACATCACAAATCAATGCAAGTAGTTTAAATACATCCATATTTAAGATTTTTCAAGTGAAAAAAAATATACCTTGCTGCTTGGATTCTTTTACCACAGCCTCCTCCTCCTCGTTTGAGATTCTCAATATTTTTAAGAGCTCTTTGTTGATTTCGAAGGCCTAATAAAGTTTGCTTTCGTTGATAAGCTTTGATACACTTTTCCAATGAATGAATTTTTTGTTGACAATCCTCTACTTCTGCAACAACTCTATATTGTGTTTCATCAAAAGATGATTCTCTAGTCCAAGGATATCCTTTTCTGCAACAAGATTAAGTGTATAACCTAAAAATCCATTGTAGCCATCATCAATAAACCTCATTAATGATGAGCTATTATAGAAAAGAGGAGTGCTATTTCTGCTAGGATCTTTGGGATATAGCTTTCCATCTAACCAAAGATCAATATTCTTCTTTCCTTCAAACCTTAGTATATGTTTCATAGACTCTATAACCGTGATAGATGTTGTTCTCTTTCTTATTGGTTCATACTCACTGTCCAACTCAATATGAAGATGATAGAGAGGTCTTTTATGAGAGCTACAGAGATCATTAGATGATTGATCCATAGCTAAGTTACAGAGATCATTGGGTGATTGATCCATAGCTAAGGATATGATTAGAAGCAAGAACGAAAACAAAGAAGAGACTACTAAGGAGGAGAAAAAAAGAAGAGAGAAACGATGGAGGGAGGCAATCGAGTATCCACCAAAATTCAAATTGAATATTACTTTTCACTTTAATGAGGAAAGGTAAGATCTTCATTATGACAACCTTGCCAACTTTATGGCGACCTAGATTTCTAGATTCGATGTGACCACGAGAATATCACGACAATGACTTATTAATGAATTTTGATATTTTAACTTACCAAAATATAAACCTTTTAAAAATTCTATAAAATGATTTTATTTCTTAAATTGTTTTCTCTCTCTAGGATCTCTTACAGGGCATTTTCGAGACCTCAAAACTCCCCTAATGAAAATGCTTGCATAACATTCAAGCAACACATGCACATTTATATGTACTCGGCATCCAGTTCAATCCTAGCTCCTAGCTCATTCTAGATATGTAGTATACATCAATTTTCTTGTTAGAATCCCAAAAACCTTTAGCCAACCAACCTAGGTATGTCACTTTCTAGATAGGACAATTTCAGTTGTAGAGTAAATGACAATAGAAACTCTACAATAGCCAATGTATTTCAACTTAATAACATCCACAGACATCTCCAAACATCTGTCATCATAACATTTGCAAGTGATGGTATATTATATATGTCTCATGTACTACATAATGCATTATGCATAAATAAAGAAGATTCTTCAGTGTCCCCCCATTAACAATGATAGACAAGAAGTCTAAAACAATTAGAAATAAAAACTCTACATAACCAAGCTATCCTTAACTTAAAAACAGTCTTAAGACTTATTAACCATGCGCCATAGCCTCCAGAAGTCAACGCATAGTCATGTGTGCATCAATGCCTATACCTGCATCAAGTAGTGGTGACCAAGAAGAATCTCATAAGCTATGACTAGCAACTAGACCTGTTAATTCAACTATGAATGGATCCAAAACCAAGGATTCAATGCTACTCATAAGAATCTATAGACCATCCATCAACCATATAGCATCATCTAAGCATTAATGGCCAACAACTTGAGCTTCAGTGAGCTCCAAATCCAGAGGTACAACAATTACAACTTGTATGATAGCACACAATCTGTCATATATAATAGAGAAATGACCTCATTGACCTTGAATGGATACTCTTTGCATGGCCAATATACTTTGAAGCAAATACTTAGGATAACTTTCAACTTTCTAGGTTATTTATGTTGAGATATGCAAACTACATCTACCTACTACTACCTATTGACATGACAGTTGTGTGTGTGTGGGTGTCTATCATGTGTGTATCTTTAATAAGTTGGTAGTTGACTTAACTAGAGTTAGTGGTTAGTCACTAGTCACTTAGACCTAAGTTAGATGTACTTTGGTTTTTTGGTGTGATAAATAATAATAATGATGAATCTCAATTTCTACATGGTATTAGAACCATGAACCCCCATGACCCCATGAAGTAATGGAAGGCTGAGAAGCCTAGAAGCTCAACAGAGAGCAAGAGTTGGAGTACAAAGCTGGAAGTTGGATTTGAAATTTTTGCAATAGAGTAATAGTAGCCATGGTGTATACTTTAAGTCGTGTGTATTAGAGGGATATGAGTCCTATCAATGTAAGAGCGTATTGAGGCTTAGTTCTTGGGTTATTTGGCATGTGTTCAAGCTCTTAAAGTGAGCATTTGATTAAAGAAGAGGAGAAACTAAAAATGCATGAATGTTGGAAATTACATCTATTTCAAGCAGCAAGAAATGGGCAACACTAATAAGCAGCACAACAAGCATTGATTTCTTCATGATAAATATTAGATTTGTAGCATTAACACCTTAGTTGAGTAGCTCTACTGAGGCTTGGCATTTGGCAAGTGTTTTGATAATTGCAAGAGTGTATTTAACATTGATTTTGCTTAATAATAGTAGGTAACCAACAACATTAAATCTAGAGTAGATCATTGTGAGATTGTACTTGTGTGGGCAGCATCATTGCTAACAATTCAAGCTTATTTTTTGGCCTACATTGGGTAGATGGTTTAGTTTTTAACTTGGCATTGTGTATGCCTTCAACTTCATGTATTTGGGCATGAATACGAGCCTATATTTCATGCATCAAATTGCATTTATAGATTTGAAATACTCTGCAATCTATCTTGAATATTGACAATCCACGATTGATTGATGGCCTATATGGGCATCATGGCAATAGAGTTTGGCATCTTGGTTGCATGCTTGGAAAGGTTGAAATCTATTGAGCTACAATTAAGGAATACACTTTGCAAATGAAGACTGAAACAAAGTCTAGAATATAATCTATTTCACTACCTTAAATCACTAGGCTATGTAATAAAGATATTTCATGCTGAAACACTACCACATGATTGTGGGGCCAACAATGGATGTATTTGGACTATCTTTCTGATGGTATTGCTATTTATTATAGATTTTGGTTTGTCATTGAATGTTAAACCATGTCTATATGTCTAGTGGGTAGTCAATGTAACCTAATTGAAATGCTTTTACCCATGAATGGTATGAAACTTGTTTGGGGATGTTTTTGACATACTTGTAAGCTAAAAATACCCTAATTTTTGTAGCCAATTTACTATCACAAATCTATGGAATGAAACTCTCTTACATAAGCAATGTCTAGCAGATATTTGCTTAGTGATTGGTTGAGTTAGTTTATATAGGGAGTTAGGCATTGTCTTGTCGCTCATTAACTACTGAAGACTGCATTGAATACATAAATCTGGAGAGATAGCAAATGCTAACAAGACTAATAACATAGCTCAAATAGTGGGTGAGAAACTCGATAACATCAACTATGCTATTTGGAAGTTCAGGATGGAGAATTTTCTCATTAACAAGGGTTACATGTGTGGAGGTTGAGCCCAAACTCCCCAAAAGAATGCAACTCCCAATGAGCTTCTTAGGGAACATCAAGCATGGACTGAGAGAGCTCAAAGGATAGTGGATTGTCTATCCCTATGTATTTTTTATGCTATGGTTATGCAAATAATGAATTGCAGCTCACCAAAAGATGCATGGGATATTCTGATGAGATACTATGGTACTATTACTAGTTACCCCTTTATATACATAATGTATATGCTCAACTTTGATCCCCTAAAACAATACCAGTCAGGATCTAGAACAATGCACTAGGATAGTCAACATTTGACCCTTCCTAACTTGTCTTGATCTAGAGTTCAAATTTTTTGTGGAAGCTCTTAGTTAATCGAGAACACCCTACCATATGAAAGATCTCTTGAAGAATCAAACCACTTTCTTCCCTCTAGGATTACCTTTAGTTTTTTTATTAGCCTAACACATTTTAGATTAGCATATAAAGATAGCTTTGTTAATTATCCCATTGTGATAATGTTCCTCCACTCAAGTATCAAAACTAACATGAATATAAGAAAAAAAATCCTTCTAAAAAATGTTTATTAGAAAATATAAATTTTTACTATCAGTACAATGATTCTTCTAATCAATATTAGGACCTTGCTTGAGGATCAAAATAGCCTACCAAATCTACCCTCAATCAACATTAGTGTTGAAGATTAAGCTCATTATCTCACTTGACTCTTCTAGCTATATCTAGCTATAGCCTAGCTGTACGGTGCATGTGGTCAATAAATTGAGTTAGTAACCCAACCACAATTAGAAATTTAGTTAGTGGTAGGCCTAGACAACAAGATTATTGTGTGTTACTTTCATTGTGTGCAGAAGACTAATGAAGAATAATGAAGAACATGGAATGGATGAGGGATGACTGCTCAAACTCTTTGCCTATATTCTCTCTCCAATTCTTTGTCATGGTACTAGAGTAGGTTTTGTTTTGCTAAAACTAATGAAGAGGTGAGTTGAAAATCCAAGAGGCATATCTAGTGTGTGTTCTCTAACCAGCTTTGGAGAGTCATTGGAAGAAGACAAGCAACCATTTATACTACTTGTGGAGCATTGTGAGTGTTGTATATTGGAGAAATTGACTAACAAGAGACACATGGATTTCACCTGCGGTTGCACCTATTTCAAGATAGTATGGATAGCAAGCATGGATTGCATCATCAGACATTTGAAGGGCTACTATCTTTGATCATTACCTGTTGATCATCACTTGATTGAGATCTCTACCAGTCTTCTCCTCAAATCTGAGCACATTTGTGTGATATTAGAGGCATTGTTTAATGCTCATAATGGTAGTAGCAAAGCATCAGTGATGGACCAAGAAATTGAGCATTATTAATCACCATGGATAAGTAGCACAAATGCAAGAAATTGTGCATTGATTCCCCTCTTCTCTCACCCTCTTTGAACCAAGTGTGGCAATGGTTCACTTCAAAGAAGTCACCTCAAAGCTAATGCTAGATAATGTTGATAGGAGATCATAGAATTAATTGGCCTAGTCTCAAGTCGACGATCCATGTGTAGGATTGAGAAAGAGCTTACCGTGCAAGGTATGATAACAAATTAGTCACCTCAAAATTGATGTTAGATAATATTGATAAGAGACCATATAATTAATTTGTGCCCTATTTTAGGTCTATCCTTGTGGGATTGAGTTGGAGCTTCCCCTATGAGGTAGGTTCAAGTAGTTTGAGGTTACAAAAGCTTGGCTATTCCAAGGGAGTTTCAAATGGAAGTTATCTTTATTATCTCTTGATGGACTCCCAAAAATTTGTGACATTAAGTTTCATTAGATAGGCATGTTAAATTACTATGGTATTTAATGATATTTATTATCCTTTCACTTTGCATCATAGGCCAAATATTTAATAATCAAACAAAAATGTAACAACAAACTTTAATTTTGAGATGTCTTTATGTATGAGAATCAAAATCTAGTTCTAAATTTGAATTAGACAAAAAATTTCTATATTTCCAAAGCTTATATTACGATGATTTTATAAATCTTATGATCAAGGTGAATATCATTATGTTGGATGGTTTATGTATTAAAATTGTACTGGGACTTGTCATGCTACTAATCTCACTCCTATTCAAAATGGCTCAACTAATCAACTTAGAGTTAACTAGCTACCTCAAACCTTTGCCTTAGTTTTAGCTTGATTGAAATGGCTCTCCTAAATCAACTTCATGCAATTATGGTGCAATTAGAAATATTAATCCTTCTAAACATTGTAATTTATCATATGAATGAGAGTGGTCATTAAGAGTACACTATTAAGCAATAAAGGATATAGCATGCATTTAAGTAGTACTTAGTACCTAATATTTCAAAATTATCTCCTATATAATAAACATTATGTATTTCATCATGTCCATCTTTCTTAATGTAATAGAAATAAGTAATATTTGAGAAATTGTTTTAAGCTCCATTACTTGGACACTCCTTTTCTATGCCTTAGAAGATAAGATTCTTTAGTTCTATATGCATCCTTTATAAAATACCAAGAATGCTATGGGTCAAAATGATAATCAATGCAAGTAGTACAATATCATTTTGCATATATTATTCATGGTGATAGATAGGACTAGAGTTTTGTAATAATTTACCATCACTTAAAATTCCTCATAACTCACATTTAGAATATGTGATGTTTGTATATTCAAATTTGAAGTCCCCATCATAGATTTTCAAATAATCAAGTGGTCACACCTATATCATTTTCAATCATAGTAGTAGAATGCTTGCATCAGCACTACTCATGTTCTTTAACCTAGGGATTTGATTGTCACACCAATCCATGACAATGGTAGAACTTGAAGGATAACCCAAAGTTTTAATTTGAAGGGATATGCTAAACTTCAATTTTGTGAAGAGATTGGATGGTACACTACTCTAGTTATCCTAATTATATATTGATTTTGAAGGGAAATTTTATTTATAACCTTTAAAGGGGGATAAACCCCCCTTTTGAAGGATATGCAACCTTCAAATTAGAGTTGATCAATTTTTGCTTTGGATTGCATCATGAATGAGATCTTGCATATGAAAAGTAATCAACACACGCAATTAGTACATTATTAAGCAATGATGAATTGTCATTTTAAAAAAAGACAAAATGTTTACCTTGAAATTCATTAGCAAACATTGATGTGATGCATTGAACCTGTGGCGCACATGTCAAAAAGGCCTACAAGCACATGTTCTAGTCTGAAAACTAATATTGAATGATATCATAGACTAAATGCATGATACCCCTTGTTAAAGAGTTTTATAGAGCCAACTAATTAGCATGTCATGTTCTTATTAGCCTATAGGATTGAGTTATTCAATTACAATGATCATATTTTTAGCTTAGATGCTTGGTGCATATGTATTTTATGTAATCTAATTTGACACATCTTTGACAAAGCATTTGAGGTATTCAACCATTATGATTATATTTTCAACTTAAAACCTTGGTACACATGTAATTTATGTAACCAATTTGACACATCTTTTACAAAACAATGTGTTGTGCTAGAGCATTCACATTGCATGTCAACATCTCCCTAAAGAAAAAAATTTGGTTTCTTATAATCACTTTTGAGATTGTGCATACTTGTGAGTCTTTCCTTTAAGGCTACATAATAAATAGTGGTTACTCGCTTAACACATTGTTAGGGTGAGAAAATAAGCCTACCATGTCTTTCTTTTTGAGCTTTGTAAATAAAAAAGGAAAGGAGCATCTAGGCCATAGATCTTGGAGGATAAGACATAAAGTTGAATTCATGTAAGGTCTAAAATTATCATTCTAAATTTTCTAGATCTGGAATTTGTGACTTTAATACATTTTGTCGGAGCATACATAAGATCTTGTTTCACACCGAGTAGGTACTTGGAAATTTGAATCCATGTTTTCTTCATAGTTTTTTAGAGATTATAGCTAGAACTACATATTTTTAAGGGGACATTTCCTTCTCACATACTTTTGAGAAGGCTTTTTTGAAACTTGAGCCTACATTGGCATGCAACAAACTCATATTTTCCTACTTAATAGCATTTATATAACTTTTTCTTTTGGTATCTAGACACTTTGAGTATATTGGGGCACTCAAGGATTCTTAAAATTGATGACATTTTATGGATTTATTTTCTAATTATCTAGAACAACTAAGATAGTGAGCTATTTGATCCCAAATTTTGCATGCATTGAACATTGATTGAAAAACTTTGAAGTGAAGTTACATCATCCAACTATTAGGAGTAGCATTGGTGTGACATTGAACCTCTCAATTTGATCTAAAGGATAATAGGTTTTTGGTAGTTATGATTTTTAATAACCAACTCTCTCTCTCTCTCTCTCTCCTCTTTTTTTTTCTCTTCTCTTTTTCCCCCCTCTCTCTCCTCTTTTTTCTTTTCTTCTTTCTTCTTCTTCTTTTTCCTCTCGTATTTCCCTCCTTTGTAGTAGCCTAGTTCTCTCTCTCTCTCTCTCCCTTTTTCTTATCTTCCCCATCTCCCTGCTTTTTAAATTTCTCTCTCCTATTTTCTCTTCTCTCCTCTTTCATAATTGTTTTTCTCTCTCCTCTCTTTTCCTTCTCTCACAACCTCTCCTATTTTTTCCCTTTTTTCTCTCTTTTTTCCTTGTTTATTCCTTCTCTTTTTGCTTATCTCTCTCCTCTTTTTTCTGCTCTCTCTTCTTCTCTCCCCCTCTCTTCCTACCTTTTTTGTTTTTTTCTCTTCCTTTCCTATTTTTTTCTTCTCTCTTTCTCCATTTTATTTCTTCTCTTTCTCTCTCTTTTATTTTTTCTTTTTCATCTTTTCCCCTCTCTCTTCTTTTCCTCTTGCACTCTCTCTCCCCTCTTCTTTTTTCTTTTCTTCTCTATTTGTATCTCTCTTGGTTTTTGTTCTCTCTCTCTCCCTCTCTTTCTCTTTCTCTCTCCTCATTTTTATTTTATTTATATCTCTCAAGTTTTTTCTCTCTCTACATTTGTCTTCCCTCTCTATTTTTCTCTTTCCTCTCTTTCTCCCCTCTCCCTCTATTTTCTCTCTCTCTCAAGTAAAAAACTATATAAAAAAGGTTTAAATTAAAAAAAGACTTTTCTCTTTTTTATTTTCCCCTCTCTTCCTCTTTTTCTCTTTCTTCTTCTTTTTCTTTTTCTTCTTTTTCTTCTATTTTCCTTCTCTCTCCCACTTCTCTCTCTCTCTCTCTCTTTTTTTTCGTAAAAGGTAATTGTATTAATTACGAAAAAGTACAAGTTTACTTGATTACAAGATGTATGATGGCACTAAGGCATCATGTGAAAAGGTTCTAGTTCTAAGAGTTACAAAGTCATGGCAAAGATGTAGAGGAAATTGCCATTTGCCAGGGACGCAAGTCCTCCCAGGAAAGTAAGTCAGAATGCTGAAGAAGATCTATCTGCCAATACAAGAGACCCTTAAGCCTAGCAATATGCCGCTGAACATTTCTCTCTCTCTCTCTCTCTCTCTCTCTCTCTCTCTCTCTCTCTCTCTCTCTCTCTCTCTCTCTCTCTCTCTCTCTCTCTCTCTCTCTCTCTCTCTCTCTCTCTCTCTCTCTCTTTTCGTAAAAGGTAATTGTATTAATTACGAAAAAAATACAAGATTACTTGATTACAAGATACATGACGACAATGTAAGCCATCATGTGAAGAGGTTCTAAGTACTACAATTTACAATGTCATGGCAAAGACATGGAGGAAATTGCCATATGCCAGGGATGTAAGTCCTCCCTAGAGAGCAAATCAGAATGATGGAGAAGAGCTAACTGCCAATACAAGAGGCCCTTAAGCCTCGCAATATGCCGTTGAACATTATAGGCGGAGTAAAAAAGAAAAGCATTCCGAATGGTCCAGTTATGCCAACAGGCCGAATATCGAAGAAAGTGATACATGAGCTTCATATGTGGCTGTGCCGGAGTGGGGTATTTGGGCTGGCCAAAAACCCAATCAAAGGGGCGCAGGGTGAAACCAACCACCCCTTGCCAAACAGCCGACAAAAATAACCAGACTTTCTTAGCAATGGGGCAAGAAATAAATCGGTGGTGGGTGGATTCCACAGTAGTGGTGCAAAAGAAACAGGTGCCATTGGAGATTCGTCGCTTGGAAAGAGCTGAAGCAAGCGGAAGACCACCAATCATCACTCTCCAAAGAAAGACTTTATATTTAAAGGGTGTCTTGTTCAACCAGCCCTCCATCACAGTTGCCCTCCACCATGACCGGGATTTACGCAATCCCCATAAAGCATTTGCTTTAGTAACTAGCCATTGATGATCTTTAATCAGAAGATGATACACTTGGTTAGCAGAAGCTTTGCTTAAATTCAGCCAGCCTTATAGGTCCCAATCCTGCTAGGGATGATCAGAAGCAAGGGCAGGAAAGGGTTGTCGGCTCTGGAGCACCCTCAAAAGCTGTTCCCATAAAGGCCTATATCCACGAGGGATCCTGAAAAGCCTCCTAGCTGTACGAAACGATATAAGCACATTGCGACTGGCAAGGGTGGCATCCGCAACCAAAGACAAGCCCAAACGTGCCATCCGGTTGAATTGTGGTCTAAGCTCATGTTTACCTTCCCACGAAAGTAAACGCGAGACTGCCAATAATTCCAATTGAAAAGAGTTAGTAGTTAAGCAACCCTCCGTTGTATGCCACTGAGCCTTCTGGAGGACGTGTTTCCAGGAACATACCAAATGAGTAAGCAGCGATGAAGAAGAACTGGAGAACCGTAAATCAGCATTAAGAACATGCCACCAAGAACTCCGGATTTGGGTATTGCCATGCAGAAGCCCATGGCCCTCAAGGAAATAACAGGCTATATCGACCCACGGATGATGATCCGAGCACATGGCACGGAAAAGAGACCAACGGAGTGCCTGCATGTGAGTTTGGGCATCTAAAATAGCTCTGCCACCCATGCGTTTGGGGGTGCATGCATGCGACCACGAGATCCAGGAAATACATGCATGCAATGAGTCCTTCCATAGCATGAAGTGAAGAGACTGAGTAAGAGCATTTAGAGTCATAGTAGTCCAGGGCAACAATGGCAAGAAATATGTGAACAGTGGCAACATAATTGTCTAGGCTACTTTGAGGCGAACATGGAAGGGCCAGGCCTGAGACTTCCAATACATAAACTTAGCCACCATTTTCTGAGAAATCCACTGCAGAAGCTGCTTTGGGGGAACATCAACACCCAAAGGGTACCCAAGATGCCTGACAATGGAGCCACGAGGAACAACTAGACCCTGCCAGTCCAAGGACTGCAAATCTGACTCCGTGCAGCTTAGAATGGCTGATTTGAGCGCATTGATACGAAGGCCGGACGCCTGACCAAAGAGACCCCAAACATCCAATGCTTTTCGAAGGTTATCCTTGTCCGCACGCAAAATCATAAAGGTATCATCCGCCAGGGATTGGCTAATGAAGTGCTGTCCTGTAGGAAGCGACAGTCCGGCCAACTGAGAAGAGGCTGCCATATGAGATAACATGGAAAGAACTGGATGTGTCGCAAGGGCAAAGAATAGAGGGCTCAAAGGGCACCCCTGTCTGACAGAACGGGCAAGGACAAATGGCTCAGTAACACCTCCGTTCAGCATGACTCGCGAAGACGCCGCAGCGCTAATGGTGTAGATTAGACGAGACATCTGAGCACCAAAGCCCATAGCAGACATAAGTCAAAAGCTATGGGCACCAGTCCAGATAGTCAAAAGCCTTTTCCAGGTCCAATTGAATCAGTAATACCTCCTGATTAGAATGCCTTGCATAATCAATTGCCAGTTGAGCATTCAATACATTGTGCAGAATATTTCGGCCCTTAATGAAATCATACTAGAGAGGGTGCACAAGGGCAGGGAGATGCTTATGGAGCTGATTCGCCATTACTTTGGAAAAGATTTTATACATTGAACCCATCAAAGAAATTGGACGCCACTGTGTCAACTTAGATGGCGAAGGAACTTTTGGAAGCAGCTTAATAAGTCCTTCTTTCCATGAGGAAGGCATGATCCCCGTTTCCCACACCTGCTGAAACATAGCCTGCAATGGTTTTGCCAGTTGGGTAGCAAAAGCTTCAAAGAACTCATTGGTGAGACCATCCCAACCCAGACTTTTATCCTTGGGTAAGTGTAACAAGACGTCCATAACCTCTGCCTCACAAATATCTGACTCCATAGTAGCTTGCATGTCCTGCGGAAGCTGATTGCAGACCAGGTCATAAAAAACCGAACGGGCCTGAGTAATTTGGGCTGAAGGTGGAGAAGTGGAACCGAGAAGGTCGCGGAAATAATTCCTGCACATATGCACAATAGTCTGTGGATCCAAGATAAGGTGGCCTTCTGCATCCTCGAGTCTGGTCATATTCTCTCGAGCAGGAGAAGCGTGGAGAGCTCGAAAGAACTTATGGGTCTGACATGCACTATCTTGCAAAGTCTCTGTCAGATGTTGCAATTTGGCCTGCTGATAGGATTTCAACTGGAATTCTTTAATAAGATCAGCCACCCGCATGGCCAGTGCGAGCAGAAATGCATCATCCGGAGTGTCCACCAGCAGAGAACGAACCAAAACCAGCAGGTCCTCTGCTGCCTATCGACGCCGCCGACAAAGAGAGGCATGATAGATCCCATACTGCCAAGCAACCCGCTGCACATTAGAGAGTAATCTTTCAAATGACGTAGTGCCCTGAGAGGAAAAGTCCAAGAAGAATTTGTCAATCAATTGCTGCATATAGCCCTAAAAGATTGCATGCTTCAAGTAAGACAAGTTGAAACGCAAAGGGAGTCTCTCCAAAAATTGCTTGAAAGGTGCAATGGGTTGTGCAAGCAACTCGAGCTGCAGAGGGAAATGGTCCGACAAGGCATATTGTTGCAACACTTTTATTTCGAGCATCTCAGGAAGAAAATCATCATTCTGCATGATATATATACGGTCCAACCGCGACCATGTTGTTGCATACTGGGCAGAATGGAAAGTAAACCCTGTAGAAGACGGGTGTAGCCAGAACCAGAGATCTTGCTTAAGAACAGCAAGAGCCAACTCATGCCACATACGACTTTCCGGCGCATCCATTACCGAATGCTCCGATGTGGACTGGGAAGAATCAACACACATATTGAAATCCCCCATGAAGAAGCCCCGTCTGCCAAGTGACAAAGAGGTCTGCAAAGTCTGCCAAAGCTCCCGGCGAGATAACGAATCATTCGGAGCATAGAGGCCAAGTAACCATAAGATTTCCCCTTCGAATAAAATTTCAATCACCAAAAAGCGGCCATGAACATCATTTTTAATAAGAAAAGGCTGATATTTGTCATGTACAATCATGAGCACACTCGAATAATGCATGGCCTATGTTCCTGCATAGAACAAACGAAAGCCATGGCAATCCACAACTTTTCCGACTTCACCGTGACTCTTGTGCTCAACAGCGCACAGGATATCCCACTGATTCTCATACAATGCAGTCCACATGGCATGTTGCTTGTGTCGAGAACAAATTCATCGCACATTCCACGTGGCTATTTTCATGTGTATTCAAAACAAAATCATGTACGAGGCACAGCTTGCCTCGATTTGACTTTGTCGACGAGAATGTCCAGGACTCCCTCGTCCAAGAAATCCGCCAACACCGCAAAAGAGTTCTGAGGACCAAATTTGGAGAAGTAGACAACATATCTGCTGGCTTGGGGTTGGAACGGGGATAACGACGGTCCCACGGGGTAATGAGGTTGCCTCTGGTATCAAAAGCCAGCTTAGCAGGTGGACCCTTTGGACGATCCGAATACATTATGCAGGAGCAGAGTGCTCGGAAGACAACATTTCCTTCCTGCGCATATATGTACGCATGGAATCTTGTGAGGTAGTAGGCACTGTATTCTCCATGCCAGCAACAACCCTGTTGCCTTTTTTTGCACGTACTTCAACCCAATCAGTGGCACGGGAATCCAGACCCGAAACCTGTTGTTTACCTTTGGCTAGAACTTGGGGCGGGTGGATAGTATCCAGCGACGGAGCATCACACACCATATCTTCCATGGGCGGCGCAACATGGCCAACATCTGAAGTGTGTTGCTGCTCCAGGCATTCGGCCATAAAATGCCCCAACTGTCCACAGGAAAAGCAATGTCCTGCAAAATTGCCCCATTTCAAACGAAAGTGTAACGGATGCATGCCGGAGCAATTGAGGCGTAACCAAGCAGGCCTTTTCCTTGCAGTGTCCCATAACATACACAAGCGGTTGCGATTCACAGCCCTGAGACTGGGAGGGACCAGAACCGTGCCTACAGCGGCCATAGCATCCTTCAATAGTGGCCAATAAATAGCCGGACAATTTTCCACTTCTACCCACACAGGGCATTCACGTTGCAGCAGGCGCTGAAAATCAGCCATCGGGCGCCATGGAACCACATGAACCAACCGGCGATAAAAAAACAAAGGCAATTTAGACAGGAGAGTAGCACGGTGCGTCTCAGATTTCAACAGGACCTCAAAAAAACCTCGGGACCCAACAAAAATCTCTTCAACACATTCCCCTTGTAGCAGACTCTGCAGCCATTGGCGAATACGGGAAAGCAGCGGGATTCCACCAGTGCAGAAGAGTATCACAGCGCAATCATAAAACACCGAAAATGAGCGTAGGACAGTTTTTGGGTCCACGGTGGCTTCCAGAACATCGTCAGGTGCAGAGTCAGAAAAGACTTCCTGATTATGTTGAACATAATCGCCAAGCAAAGTGTTGGAAAATTCCAGCAAATGCTCCCAGTCAACATCCTGAGAGTCCACAGAATCCGAAGCAACTTGCACATAGGAACGATCCTGATGAACACCTATCTCTTCCGAGGTATGCTTGGTACGTTTACCCATAGGCTGGATGTCAAGACCCAGGGGCATCCCTTCGGTGCACGGAACCATATCCTCAGGTTCCTCAGCATCAGAATCCGGGCCAAGTGCTGCCACTGTTTGGTCTATGAAATCCAAATCCAAACCAGCCATCGTGTATCACAATCAGATCTCAAAGGAGGACTGACGCACAGTGCAGATCGCTGTCGGCTGAGTTAGAAATCTACACCCCTGTAAGCTGGTTTCTCACACGGCAGAGGAGGACCCTCTACTGTATCACAGAATTCTTTCTGTTATGCGAGAAACCTAGAAGAGGTGAATTCTGCAGTGCAGCCACCTGAGTGGTGGGGCAGAGGGCGCGCAGGACCAGTCTCTCTCTCTCTCTCTCTCTCTCTCTCTCTAGGCAATGAGCACTCTGACCTGTGTAGAGACGTAGACACGCCCTACCAAATTACACCTCTCTCTCACTTCTCGGCACAACATCGTGCAAGTGTGGCACCCAGGGGCAGCAGGTGTAGAATACCTGGCCATAACATGACCTTTCTGTCGTTGTAAAAAACAGGCGAGATTAGGGTTTGCATTGCCTGTGCAGATCAGGAGGAGCACGATCAGAAGGACCGTAGGCCAGCAGGGTGGACAAATCTGGTGAGCGTCTGTAATGTGGCACGAAGTAACGGCACAAGCGGCTAACGCAACGAGTCGCAGGTCTATTCCAGGAGGGCGCGCACAGGTCCAGGTGACAGCAGAGACGCGCAAGTCCAGATGATGGCAGGCGGCGGCAGTGACGCGCAGGTCTGGTGACGGCAGGGACGCGCCTCCCTCTCTTTGATTCAAGCCTCTCTCTCCTCTCTCTTCTCTCTCTCTCTCTCTCTATCTTCCTCTCTCTCTCTCTATCTCTTTTAAATTTTATATTTCCTCTCTATAATTCTCTCTTCTTCTTCTTCTTCTCTCTCTCCCTTCCCCCGGGCCCTCTCAAAGTATGTGAAAAACTATGTTAACAAGTTTTTAATTAAAAAAATAAAAAATATTTTATTAAAAGAGCAATGAGATTTTAAAAAGACTTTTAAAAATATCTAACTAAATGAGAGAGAAAATGAGAAAAAAATAGGAAATTTGAAATTAAAAAGTTCTATTTTCTCTTTCTTTCCTCTCTCTCTCTCTCTCTCTCTCTCTTCTTTTCCTCTCTTTCGCTCTTTCTCTTCCCCTATTCTCTTTTCATTTCTTCTTTCTCTATATCTTTCCCGTGGTTTTTTGTTCTCTTTCCCCTCTTTCTATTTCTCTCTCCTCTTTTTTCTTTTGCTCTCTATCTCTCATTTTTTTTCTTTTCTTCTCTCGCCATATCTTTCTCTCGATTTTGTTCTCTCTCTCTCTCTCTCCTCATTTTTCTTTTCCTCTCTCTTTCTCTTTCTCTCTCTCTCATGTTTTTTTCTCTCACCCTCTTTTTTCTCTCTATATTTTTATATTTTCTCTCATCCCCTATTTCCTCTCTCTCTCTCTCTCTCTCTCTCGTAAAAAGCTGTTAAAAAAGGTTTAATTTTAAAAACATTTTTTTCTTTCCACTTTTCCCCCTCTCTTCCTCTTTTCCTCTTTCCTCTTCTTCTTCTTCTCTTCTTTCCACACTTCTCTCTCTCTCTCTCTCTCTCCCCTTTTCTTCTCCCCCTCTCTCCCCTCTTTTCCTTCTCTCTTGTTCTCTTTTTTCATTTTCTTCTTCTTCTTCTTCTTCTTCTTCTTCTTCTTCTTCTTCTTCCCTCCTCTCTCTCTCTCTCTCTCTCTCTCTCTCTCTCAGTATGTGAAAAGTTATGCCAAAAAATTAAATTAAAAATGGTTTAACAATATTTAATTTAAAAATTTATTAAAAATAGTTTTAAAATTTTAATTAAAAGAGAGAAAATATAAAAATAATTTTAAAAATATTTAATTAAAGAGGAGGAAAAAGAGAAAAAAGGAGAGTGAAGTTTAAATTAAAAAGTTTAACTTAACTGAGAGAGAGAGAGAGAGAGAGAGAGAGAGAGAGAGAGAGAGAGAGAGAGAGAGAGAGAGAGAAGAATAAGAAGAAGAAGAAGAAGAGTAGGGAGAAAAGATAGTGGTAGAGAGAGTTAAAAAAGAAGATGATGATGAAGAAGAGTAGGGATAGAAGATAGTGGGAGAAAGAGAAGAAGAAGAAGAAAAGGATAGAGAGAGAGAGAGAGAGAGAGAGAGAGGAGGAGAAAAGATAGTGAAGAGAAGCAGAGGGTGTGATAGAGGAGAGAGATAGAAGAGAAGGTATTGAAAGAGAGAGAGATAGAGAGAGAGGAGGAGGCATGTGAGCCAAGGGGACAGTTTCCACACTAGAGTTGTGCACTCATTCACACTTGAATTTATGGTATGGAGATATCCCCCCCATTCCATCGAAACACTCACCATTCCCTCCACCTTGAAGTAATGTTGGGAGTGATACCCACCCACATCTACCACTTTCTCCCACTCTATGTCATTACCACCTTGACCTTATTTTATTTTAATGGAATTATGTCTCAACTTTGTCTGAGGATTTTTCATAATCTCATTACTCAACTCACCCCTCTAAACCAAATTTTATGATCTCTTAAACCCCATTCACACTTGCAAGCATTTCCTTGCTTCCACAAACCCTACTTTGTGTTCAAGACTGAGAAAGATTGTTATTAGATAAGGAGGAATCGAGAAAGTTCTGATAATGATGGCCCCAAAGTACCAAAGAGTTGGAGGACAAGAGGTTGCATGTGTGAATGAGACACCATTCCCAACAACTTCTACTCAAGTACCATTGGATAGATTTTAAGTGATTAAATGAATGAATCATTGATAAATTTGGTTTATATCCAATTGGCTATTGTTATCACTTGCGATAATGAAGGGAAAGGGGTACTTCCTATCCATGTAGCCAAGAACCTTGAATACCCTTAGATTATTATGCATTCAAGATGGAATTGCATTTTACAAACCACCTTAGGAAATGGAAATGAATTGTTTGTCGAGAATTAGTCATGATTATCCTTTGAAGGACAAAACTACTAGAAGTGAAGATAGACGCCCGACTCATGCATATTAAGTATTGCATGCTAACACGTTAAATCACTTAAGAGAAAAGCTTATGACATTTGAAAAGTACAAAGAGGGTTGACAAGTATCACTCCCTAAACACTAAGGGGATTATTATGTATCATTCTATATGATTGAACTTTAGGAGAAATAAGTCACAATATCTTCTCATGTGGGATACTCAAATGATTTTTTTTTTCCATGAAATGTTAAGATATGCTTGTTGCTAAGAAAAAAGATGTTTTCTTAATTGAGAATAGACTGGTTGCCTCTATTGTGGATTTTGAAAAGTGATATTGTGTCCACATGGGCAGGTTCTTGGTTATTCCTTAAGTCTCCCAAAGACTAGTGGTAGAGCCCTTCACCAAGGGGTTTGATTTATCTACAATGGGTGCTAGGACCAACCTCAGATGCAAGAGGTCTCTCTATAGGGAGGACATTAGGTTAGGGGGCGAAAAGGGTACTACATCATTTAAAATGATTAACTAAGGAATTTTATTGCTATATGCAAATTAAATCATGCTAGGATTCATTAGCAAACTAAAGAAAATCTTAGAGTGAAGTGGGAGGCTAGATCCCTAATAGGTGTTACCAGAGGTAGGTCTTGATTCAATGAGAGGCTTCCATCACAATTTAAGCATTAGATAGGTAATTTAGGAAGAGCTATCCTAGTGTGTCATTAGTAGAAACCAACTAGTGCAGATCAACCTCTGATTGCTTCCCCTCATTTCTCACTCTCTTTGAACCAAGTATGGCAACGGTTCACTTTGGTTTGAGAGACAATAGTAATATTATCACCTCATAGACAATGACAGATAGAAACTCAAAGACTTTTAGCATCTAAAGTTAGGTTCCCATTTTAGATCAATCCTTTTGGGGTTGAGGTAGAGCTTCCCCTATGGGGTAGACTCAAGTAGCTTGACACCACAAATGTCTAGTTATTCTAACGAGTTCTAGATGGTGGTAGTCTTGAATACTTCTAGATGGGCTACTAGAAATACATGATATTGATGTTTGATTTAGGTAGGCATGTTACACCCCTTTAATCTAAACATGTCTAAGTGGGAAATTTAGGGAATTAAAATCATATTTTAATAGTTTTTTTTTTAAATCCATAGTTTACTACAACATAGTTTGCATCATTAGCCAACCATGTTTGCATGGAATTATAACTACTTTGGCTTGAACCACAACCATTGTATCTTTGAGTTGCAAAGCTTTTGTGGCTTCCCTGGGTTATGCTTCCATTTCATGTTATATTATAATATTAGTAATGGGATCATTATTGATGGTTTCATGTATAATCTCCCTACATTCTTTGAGACCATAGAAACTAGATTTTTAGGGGCACCTTTTACATGCACTCAAGGATGGTGCTTCCAAACATCATTCTGTTGTTGCCTTGGCCTAACAAGTCTTCATTAAGACACTTAAATTTTTGGAGGTTGATTTGACATCATTTGGTATCGAGGGCCTCCTATAGTTTTTGCATAGAAAAAGTGCCAAGAATAAGTGGGGTAGTTGGGTGTGAAGAGACTTAACATTTTAGATAACATGAAAATTTTGGGAAGAGTTTTTAGGAGATTGTGTAGCAAACATGTATAAAATTGTGGAGAATCTAGTCAAGATAAGTAATGCGCTCATCTCCACCTTTGGGGTTATAGGTAATAGCAAGACCACAAGCTAATTCACTCTCTATGAGAACTTGTCTAAAGAAGTATGTCTATATAAAAAATAGGGAAGAGAGAGCATAATGTGCTTTACCCCTAAAAGTATATACTTTCCCTACCAAAAAAGGAAATGCGCTTTTCCCCAAATTTATATTCTTCCCTCATGAAAAAATGCAAAAACTAATTTGAAATAAGCCTTGTATGTTATGCACCCCCAAAAAGTAATTTTAAATTTTTACCCCCCTTTCTATTTTCCCTAAAGAAAATTAGAATTTCATACTTTCCACCCCTTTGTTGTCAAAATCTCTCAATATTTTATTCCATGAAAAGTGTGTTCCTATGTGTTTCATAAGGTTAGTTTAAGATGCTCTTAGTAATAGGTTAATGCACTATAACATCATAGAGTGAGCTTTTGTTATGATGAATGAATTATGCAAAAACTTTCACTTGGATTCAATACTAAATGATCCATCTTATTATTTTGTAGTTTATTATGTTTTTAAATGTTTGGATAAATTTTTATTACTTAACTAGTTTTAGGAGTGTGTGAATATGCTAATGTGCTAGTATTTCATTCTTTCATCAACCAAAACATAAGTTTGACAAAACTTGCACCTTAATGTATATATCTCATATTTCACACCATTTATTAACAAAGAGTTACATAATGGGGACATCACAGTATGCTCTACTTCATGGTGCTTATCTTTCTTAATACAATAGGAAATAAGGAAATTCCAAAAGTAATATATTTATTGTTTAGCTTCATTTCTACAATACTATTGTGTATATATTCGTAGTGGTGGATAATGTAAAAAGCTTTTTATAATCAATAGTCACTCAAATTCTCTATAACAACTCACATTGGGAATGTGTATTCTTTGTATATCAAAATTCAAAATGATGTTACTTTATTTTCCCATCATTGATTTTCAAATAATTAGGTGGTCATGTCTATGTAGTTTTCACTCACAATAGTACAATGATTTAGATTAGCACACTCAGCTTGTGTATCTTATGGATTTGATTGTGACACTTTGCAGGACAAACCAAATCTTCTTATTCTAAGCATGTCCTTATTTTGAAGGAAATTTTTCTTTCTATTCTATTTGTGAAGGGTAAACCCCCCTTTGAAGGACATTGAAATTTTCAAAGTTGATATTGATGAATGATGGTTTTTAGATTGAATTACGTTGTCACAATGAGATCATCCATGTGAAAATTAATCAAAATGTGCATTTAGTTTTGATATGGGATTTGACACTCTTTTTTGAAAAGTATTTTACATTGAATTTCACATTTAGTAAACATAAGGGTGATATATTGAGCCAATAGTGCATATGTCAAAGGAGGCTTACATATCATCACATGTTCTAATATAAAAAAAATATTGAATGATATGATATATAAAGTGCATGTTATACATTATTAAATAGTTTCATAAAGCCAAATATTTCACATGTCATTTCCTTACTATCATATTAAACTTAGGTATTAAATTACTACGATTCTGTTTGACTTAAATGGCTTGGTGCAAATGCAATTTATATAACTCATTTTGACACATCTTTTACAAAACAAAGTTGTTTTGCTAGAGCATTCACATTGCATGTGAACATCTTCCTAAGGAACAACAATTTACAAGATATTAAAAAAAACACCTCTCTTAAGCTTAAATAGAACACTTTAGCTTGTAACAAGTTCTAATCTTCACTTGAATGTACTAATTGTGCCTAGTTGTGATGCTCCCACCTAAATCCACATAACCACTTAGTGATTAGTGGCTTAGCACATCAGTAGGTATGAGAAATTAACCCTACCATGTCTTTCCTTTTCAGCTTTCTAAAGAAAAAAGGAAAGACAACACATCATCAATTTTGGAGCATAAGATATCATGAGAAATTCATTTCATGTTGATAAGTTCCAAAATTTATCATTCTGATTTTGATAGATGTCATTAAATAATCAATGGAGTCATCACCACACTTGGACAAAAAGGATTTTGATGTGATTTGTGATTCCATGTGATGGTGGCAACTATTAGATCCAATTCCATTATCAATGATGTCAATTGTCTAAAAAGTAATCATGAGCACATGCATTTAATAGGGTTGAAAAAATAGTTTCACACACACAATATAACAAAGGCATAAATGCAATTTTCAAGATGAGGCTAACTCAAATTCTAAAGAAGGAAAGCAAGGTTATAACTTGTAAGGACACACAAATCTCTATGTGGTAATACTCATATGTCTTACCTTGCCCAAAATAGAGGCAAGCATATTACCCTAAAACCAAATTCATCCCTACCAAGCTAAAGATGGTTATAGGTCAAAACTCTGGTGCTTTAATTTTTTTAAAAATCCATCCCTACCTACTGAAGATGTTTGTAAACTCAAGAAATTAAACTAAAAACCAAATTCATCTCCCTACCAAGCTAAAGATGCTAAGTTTGGTGGTTGAAAATTTTTTAACAAAAGATACATATTTGTACTTAGACTCATATCTAGACAACATCCTTAGCTTACCCCGTAAAATTAGTCATAAACTTCCAAGTGTATCCTAGACCAACAATTCTAAGCAACAATTTGTGCCTTGAAAGGAGACCTAACTATATATCCTAACAAGTGTATCCCAGACCAACAATTCTAAGCAACAATTTGTGCCTTGAAAGGAGACCTAACAATTTGTGCCTTGAATGGAGACCTAACTATATATCCTTAGATTTTGTTTCACACAATATGAAACCTGAAGGCATTTGGAAATCTAAATCAATGTTTTACTTGTAGGTTTTTAGAAATTATAACTAAAAATATAGTTTTTAAAGGAACTCTTCCTTCTCATATACTTTTGAGAAGGCATTTTGAAACTTGAGCTAGTGCTAGGATGATGCATGAACTTGTCTTTTCCCAACATTAGCACCGATCAATTCTTATTTCTATACAAAAACACTCCAATGTCTTGGGAACTTAGGGATCCTAAAATTTGATGATCTTTTGTAGAATCAAGTTTTAATCATCTAGACTAAATGAGACTATCTACTTTTTAATCCCAAATTTCAACTCTAGTGGACATGAATATGGGTGTAACATTGAAACTCGTGGTATGATCTAAATGATGATACATTTCTAGCTAGTAACAATTATGATGTTTAATTTCCAACAAAAAATTACCCCACATAGCACAAAGTTTCTAGGGAGAATATGTATTATCTTTTTAATGACTAGACAATTTTGTGTCATGTGATCCACATAAAACATAACCTTGATATTGATGAAAATTTATCAATAGTTGAGAATTACTTCTATCCTAAACTCTTCACCCCACAATTCCATGTTACAAATATTGCAATACATCAATGATCTATTCATGTGTATTGGAAGAAGGGGGTGGGGGGGGGGGGGGGGGGGGGGGGGTGGCATTCACTCATAAATATGTAAAACATATCATGTGGGTTCAACAACAAAAGGGATATTTTAAATCCATTTTTATACTTAGTTTAATAATGAATGATATCATTTAATGAATGTATTTTTAGTGATTGAATAGGAAAAGGGTGGGTTTTATTTCAAATAATTATACAAATAAGGGTCTTTAATGAGGCCTTGAACACACATGATAGTAATGGTTTAAATATAGTGAATGCATTTATACTAATTGTTTGTGTGTGACTTACAACAAGAACAATATATAAAGGATTTTGTGGTATTAATTTAAACAATGATGTGCATAAACTTTTTATAAACCTAGTAATACTCCAAGCATATAAATTATGGCATTCACACTCTAATACAAAAGTGTTACCTTGACTTTTCCTCTAGTTGGTAATGCACATCAATGTAATGCACAATTGTACTTCCATACGGTTATGTTCATGAGTCTTATTTATACGTTGGTATGATGCCATTTGAAGCATTTCCTATCTTTATCATTTGATGTTGGTAACATATAATATGTGTAATGAAGCAATTTTAGCCTAAGTCTTTATACTAACTTAGAACCTAGAGTTTACTAAAAATGGCAAGACTGTACAATTGTGCAATCATTTGCACTTCTCATTTTTAAGGATTCTCCTCCCATCTTTCATTGAGGTGTGTTTCCATGGCCACTATGCATGAGGTTTGTTTTATGTAGCATTTCTTGTAAGTCTTCTTCTTAATCTTGGCTATGGTTTTTTAATGCCATAAGCAACATATTAATGTGAGATGTGGCTATGGCTATTGGAACATTTCATGTATTTTCTTGGTTTGAGTAACAAAATTTCTTTTAATTAAAAATCCTCCATTTCAATTGGTGTCAAATATTTGTCTTTTGATCAATATCTAATCTTTTTTCCACAAAATTCCACATCCAAAGTAGTATAGGTGGTCCAAACCTATGGATAGGACATTTCCATACCTGAGAGAGCTTCTACAAATAGCCCATGACTAAGTTCGACACCATTTAAGGGACACCAAAGAAAGAATGGTAGAACTTGGATATATTTGGCAAGTTATCACCGTCTTACAACCATTTTCAAGGACCTTTTAGAAAAAGTGAAAGCTTTAAATTTTTTTGTAAAGGCTTCATTTCTTGGCCCTAGACTTACTTACTAAACATTGATAAAGATATATCAGATATTTCAACATTAAAGATCTCTTGAAGCAAGGTTGATACATAGAGCTAAAGATTTAGTGGAAATAATCTATTCAGCTCCAACCTTATGAATGGAGAATTCTTATTCATCCATAAGCTACTAAGGATATATTGGAGAATCCTATGAAGAGGAATCATGAATAGATCGATGGTGGCTAGCCACAATATTGTCACTAATCCACATGATGTATGAGGTGCTCTTTCTAGTTTCTCTTAATTGCTCTATTATCCAATTGGTGAGCCATTTTGTTTGTTGAAAGAGAGATTAGAAAGATTCGTACACTTTTTTTGCATCAAGATTGATTGGTTGATTTATATATGCATAAAGATTGATTCATAATCCACATTGATGTTCTCCTACTAGTCCAAATGAGCAATAATCACTTCCATTTAATCTTTTGTGACTTGTTGCATTGAATTATTCCTAACCATGACATTTATTGTTTCCCTTGATTGAGTTGTATAATGGAAGTAATCTTGATAAGTGTAAGTTAGTAAGTACTATGAATGAGTCATTGAAGTACTTGGAGGGTAAAGTCCTATTCCATTCAATCTCCTTTCAATCTATTCCTCCTACATTATCATTCAATCATTGCCATTTCCTTTTCCAAAAAGTATAAAGACTTCATACTTATTTGCTTATAATAATATGATCTTGCCATGTGATATTCCCATCGAGAAAAAGGATAGATGTTGGATGAGGTAGTAAGCTAAAAGAGAGGTGACCCTCCTTTACTACTTATGACTTTGAGGGGTGCCTAAGAGGGAAATTTTCACACACCTTAATGATCTAAAGTCCATGTAGAGAGTCTTTTATTCCACTTTATCCCTCACATCGATACTCATGAGTGAGTGAAGCATTAAATATTGTAGCCATCTTGAAGTTTCAATATAGTTGAAGGTAGTCGTAGTTTACAAGAGCATCATTACAGGTTCAAATAAGGGGTTTATAGGTTAATTGAAAGTACCATAGGGTTTATACAAGGCATTGATAGGTGTAAGAAAATTCTTATAGGTTTCTCTATAGTTATCCTAAGGTTTATAGGGCATATAGGGTTACATATTTTGCATAGTCACATTGAAGAGAGATTGGAAAACATACATTGGAAACTAAAGTTATGGCTGCTTTTACTGAGAATGGGTTTCTTAGAAAGCACCTAAATATCCTGAGAGGGGGTATTGTTTGCAGTTGTTTCACACATCTACCCTTATCCAAGTTGAGAATACTTTAGATCTTCCTTCTCCTCATCCAATAATCTTTCTTTGAAGCTATTGTTCACTTCAATTGGTGGTACACTTCATGCTCGTCTATTATTTTGGTTACTACACTCTATAACTATGGCAAGAAATAAGAAGAAAGATCAAGCAATGGATAACATGAATGAGAAGTTGTATGCTTATCATACTATTTTAAATTCTTTCATTGATGCAATAGATCAAGGACATGATGCTATGGGTAATACAAAATTGAATGTGAGAGAATGAACAAAAAAGATAGTATCTAAATCTTGGAGGAAAGATAAGTTCACATTTTATTTTCTTTTTGAGCAGGGCAAACATAGTTTTTATGAATTTGTCCACTTGCCCCACCCACCATATCCCACTTAAGAGAATCTTTCAAGCCTTTTATAAGTCCTCCCTTTGTTTTAAGTAAAATTTTACTCTATCTAATTACTCTTGGGTTTCCTCATATCCCTCATTTATTCAAGACGCTTCCTTATATCCCTCCTTAATTGCTTGTTCTAACCGAATGGCATGGACATATGTCTAGGCCCTCATGTTGCTTCTTGGTATGGTAAAGAGTCATCCTCGATTGAATGAGCACATTTCTAGGCCCTCAAAATATTTCTTAGTTCATAGAGATATTCTTGGTTGTTCAGAGGAGGCCTTGAGTTTACTTGACAACCTAGGGCCAAGCAACAGCAGGGAGGGGATGAAGCCCTGTATTAAATCCCTCATCTCTCTAACATTTCCCTTCACACACTCCCATCTTAAGTAGTCCTAGACCACTGGAAAAATGCCCTGACTTAAACATTTGACCATCGTTAGAGGGAAATTTGAATTTAGAAGTGCTCAGATGATTTCCTGTGTTTTCAAACAATGTGGATACGACTTAAAGAACTACTTTTAAAAAGAGAATGTACAGAGTAGCAGACCATTTTCACACGCCAAATCCGATCTAGTTGGCACCTTTGGACTTAATTTTAGTTGATGCGATCCTTTCACCTTCCCAACTTTGTTGGATGTCTATTATTTGGGTTACTACACTCTATAACTATGGCAAGAAATAAGAAGAAAGATCAAGCAATGGATAACATGAATGAGAAGTTGTATGCTTATCATACTATTTTAAACTCTTTCATTGATGCAATAGATCAAGGACATGATGCTATGGGTAATAGCAAATTGAATGGGAATGGAGGTTCTATGGCTCCAAATGCCCATGTCATTGGTCAAGTGGTTGAAGGAGGGTTGAAGCTAGTGATTCTCATGGATCCATTGATAACTTTTAGCTTTCTAAAGAATCCAAGAGCCTAAGTATGGAATTCATCAACAAAACCAAATCCCTGGACAAGTTTTACCAATTGATAGCTACCATTACTACACTAAGTGATAGATTAATCCCTACTTTGCTCTCCATTAGTTCTACTCACCAATTGATAGTTGCCATTACTATACTAAGTGATAGATTAATCCCTACTTTGGTCCCCATTATTTCTACTCTAGTCATTCATGGTCCTACTATTGTCAACAAGCCTAATCAACATTCTACTTAAGATTTTGGAGTCAGAGAATCATCAAGAGTCAAGGAGAAATTTCAACAGTCCAACCTATGCAAGATTTAAGGGAAAACCTCAAATTTTCCTAAGGAATCATGATCATCATGAATAATTACATTCTAGCCCTAGGAATGAAGATGTACATGGATGTGACCCATTTTGTAAATGGTTTTAACTTAACCCAATCAATCTCCTCATGGGTAAAAAATCATGAACCATCTTCATATGAAGAGCTTCCCAATTATGGCATATTAAAGCATAATAGATCAAATCAACAAGAAAGACGCTATGATGACAAGTCAACTTTTGTATGGCATAACTTTAATCAGCATTACTCTTATGGTCACCCTACACTTGGGAAATGTTCTTTTGGTAGTCATTCTCAAAGACCACATTTTCATGGAAAAATTTATAACAATGGTTGACAACCCTATAATTATGAATATAAAGATAAAATAAATATACTAAATTTCAAAAGTGATAACTCTTCTCCTATAGAATTAAAAGAGTAGATCAATAAATTGGAGATATATTTCTCTCTTTACTGATGCATGGAAAAGACTTAAGATTTGTTATGCAACCCTTCATCTTGAGGGTTATGCGCATACTTGGTAGATGTACATGAACAAGATTGGCCAACTCTCTCTATCTTGTGGCATTTAAGAAAGCCATAGTTGTGTTTTTTGTTTCTCCCATGGAAAAAGAGAAGTCAGAAAGAAGGTCACATGTTGGACTTTATCTCTAACATGCACCACTATGGTGGATCTCATTGCCATAAAGGTGGTCCCTATTGATATAGCTTTTAGCTTATGACTACCTCAAAAGGATCAAGAAGTTCTCTGTGGACCTAGAGAATATGCAAATGAAGTTTAGTTGGAAGGGGCAGCATGTCATTCTTCATGGCGTTGAAAAGAAACAAGTAGAACCGATCACTCTCAAGAAGCTTAAGAAGGAAATCAATGCTATATCTTGCATATTCACTATTATCCTCTCCAAGGTGGATGATAATGAGCAAGATTTTTGTCTCAAGAAATGGATCCATGCTTATAAAAGCTTTTGGAAGAGTATAAGGATTTATTTTAGCTACCTTTTTCTTTACAACCAAAGCAAGAAGCCCGATCTGATTCCATGGTTCCTTTTTTGTTCATTATTACCTTGAGAAACAAGCCAAAGAGGTAGTAAAAATGGGTCTCCTTCCACTAAGTCAATCATCTTTCACTTCTCCATTGGTGATTCTAGTTAAGAAGAAGGATAGGTCTTTTTGGATGTGCATTCATTATAGAAATCTTATGCAATGAAGAAGGCTAAGAGGAGTGAGAGAATGAATAAAAGAGAGAGAAAGAGAGGAAGAAGAGAAGAGAGAAAGACTAGGAGGAGGGAGAAAGGTAGGAAGAAGAGAGAGAATTCCAAGAAGAGGAGAGAGAAGGGAGAGAAAGCCATGAAAGTTGAAGCGACAGTCCGGCCAACTGAGAAGAGGCTGCCATATGAGATAACATGGAAAGAACTGGATGTGTCGCAAGGGCAAAGAATAGAGGGCTCAAAGGGCACCCCTGTCTGACAGAATGGGCAAGGACAAATGGCTCAGTAACACCTCCGTTCAGCATGACTCGCGAAGACGCCGCAGTGCTAATGGTGTAGATTAGACGAGACATCTAAGCACCAAAGCCCATAGTAGACATAAGTTCAACAACGAAAGACTAGTCCAGATAGTCAAAAGCCTTTTCCCGGTCCAATTGAATCAGTACTACATCCTGATTAGAATGCCTTGCATAATCAATTGCCAGTTGAGCATTCAATACATTGTGCAGAATATTTCGGCCCTTAATGAAACCATACTGGAGAGGGTGCACAAGGGCAGGGAGATGCTTATGGAGCTGATTCGCCATTACTTTGGAAAAGATTTTGTACATTGAACCCATCAAAGAAATTGGACGCCACTGTGTCAACTTAGATGGCGAAGGAACTTTTGGAAGCAGTTTAATAAGTCCTTCTTTCCATGAGGAAGGCATGATCCCCGTTTCCCACACCTACTGAAACAAAGCTTGCAATGGTTTCGCCAGTTGGGTAGCAAAAGCTTCAAAGAACTCATTGGTGAGACCATCCCAACCCGGACTTTTATCCTTGGGTAAGTGTAACAAGACGTCCATAACCTCTGCCTCACAAATATCTGACTCCATAGTAGCTTGCATGTCCTGCGGAAGCTGATTGCAGACCAGGTCATAAAAAACCGAACGGGCCTGAGTAATTTGGGCTGAAGGTGGAGAAGTGGAACCGAGAAGGTCACGGAAATAATTCCTGCACATATGCACAATAGTCTGTGGATCCAGGATAAGGTGGCCTTCTGCATCCTCGAGTCTGGTCATATTCTCTCGAGTAGGAGAAGCGTGGAGAGCTCGAAAGAACTTATGGGTCTGACATGCACTATCTTGCAAAGTCTCTGTCAGATGTTGCAATTTGGCCTGCTGATACGATTTCAACTGGAATTTTTTAATAAGATCAGCCACCCGCATGGCCAGTGCGAGCAGAAATGTATCATCCGGAGTGTCCACCAGCAGAGAACGAACCAAAACCAGCAAGTCCTCTGCTGCCTATCGACGCCGCCGACAAAGAGAGGCATGATAGATCCCATACTGCCGAGCAACCCGCTGCACATTAGAGAGCAATCTTTCAAATGACGCAGTGCCCTGAGAGGAAAAGTCCAAGAAGAATCTGTCAATCAATTGCTGCATATAGCCCTGAAAGATTGCATGCTTCAAGTAAGACAAGTTGAAACGCAAAGGGAGTCTCTCCAAAAATTGCTTGAAAGGTGCAATGGGTTGTGCAAGCAACTCGAGCTGCAGAGGGAAATGGTCCGACAAGGCATATTGCTGCAACACTTTTATTTCGAGCATCTCAGGAAGAAAATCATCATTCTGCATGATATATATACGGTCCAACCGCGACCATGTTGTTGCATACTTGGCAGAATGGAAAGTAAACCCTGTAGAAGACGGGTGTAGCCAGGACTAGAGATCTTGCTTAAGAACAGCAAGAGCCAACTCATGCCACATACGACTTTCCGGTGCATCCATTACCGAATGCTCCGATGTGGACTGGGAAGAATCAACACACATATTGAAATCCCCCATGAAGAAGCCCCGTCTGCCAAGTGACAAGGAGGTCTGCAAAGTCTGTCAAAGCTCCCGGCGAGATAACGAATCATTCGGAGCATAGAGGCCAAGTAACCATAAGATTTCCCCTTCGAATAAAATTTCAATCACCAAAAAGCGGCCATGAACATCATTTTTAATAAGAACAGGCTGATATTTGTCATGTACAATCATGAGCACACCCGAATAATGCATGGCCTGTGTTCCTGCATAGAACAAACGAAAGCCATGGCAATCCACAACTTTTCCGGCTTCACCGTGACTCTTGTGCTCAACAGCGCACAGGATATCCCACTGATTCTCATACAATGCAGTCCACATGGCATGTTGCTTGTGTCGAGAACAAATTCCTCGCACATTCCACGTGGCTATTTTCATGTGTATTCAAAACAAAATCATGTATGAGGCACAACTGGCCTCGATTTGACTTTGTTGGCGAGAATGTCTAGGACTCCCTCGTCCAAGAAATCCGCCAACACCGCAAAAGAGTTCTGAGGACCAAATTTGGAGAAGTAGACGGCATATTTGCTGGCTTGGGGTTGGAACGGGGATAACGACAGTCCCACGGGGTAATGAGGTTGCCTCTGGTATCAAAAGCCAGCTTAGCAGGTGGACCCTTTGGACGATCCGAATACATTATGTAGGAGCAGAGCGCTCGGAAGACAACATTTCCTTCCTGCGCATATATGTACGCATGGAATCTTGTGAGGTAGTAGGCACTGTATTCTCCATGCCAGCAACAACCTTGTTGCCTTTTTTTGCACGTACTTCAACCCAATCAGTGGCACGGGAATCCAGACCCGAAACCTATTGTTTACCTTTGGCTAGAACTTGGGGCAGGTGGATAGTATCCTGCGACGGAGCATCACACACCATATCTTCCATGGGCGGCGCAACATGGCCAACATCTGAAGTGTGTTGCTGCTCCGGGCATTCGGCCATAAAATGCCCCAACTGTCCATAGGAAAAGCAATGTCCTGCAAAATTGCCCCATTTCAAATGAAAGTGTAACGGATGCATGCCGGAGCAATTGAGGCGTAACCAGGCAGGCCTTTTCCTTGCAGTGTCCCATAACATACACAAGCGGTTGCGATTCACAGCCCTGAGACTGGGAGGGACCAGAACCGTGCCCACAGCGGCCATAGCATCCTTCAATAGTGGCCAATAAACAGCCGGACAATTTTCCACTTCTACCCACACAGGGCATTCACGTTGCAGCAGGCGCTGAAAATCTGCCATCGGGCGCCATGAAACCACATGAACCAACCGGCGATCAAAAAACAAAGGCAGTTTAGACAGGAGAGCAGCACGGTGCGTCTCAAATTTCAACAGGACCTCAAAAAAACCTCGGGACCCAACAAAAATCTCTTCAACACATTCCCCTTGTAGCAGACTCTGCAACCATTGGCAAATACGGGAAAGCAGCGGGATTCCACCAGTGAAGAAGAGTATCACAGCGCAATCATAAAACACCGAAAAGGAGCGTAGGACAGTTTTTGGGTCCACGGTGGCTTCCAGAACATCGTCAGGTGCAGAGTCAGAAAAGACTTCCTGATTATGTTGAACATAATCGCCAAGCAAAGTGTTGGCAAATTCCAGCAAATGCTCCCAGTCAACATCCTGAGAGTCCACAGAATCCGAAGCAACTTGCACATAGGAACGATCCTGATGAACACCTATCTCTTCCGAGGTATGCTTGGTACGTTTACCCGCAGGCTGGATGTCAGGACCCAGGGGCATCTCTTCGGTGCACGGAACCATATCCTCAGGTTCCTCAGCATTAGAATTCGGGCCAAGTGCTGCCACTGTTTGGTCTATGAAATCCAAATCCAAACCAGCCATCGTGTATCACAATCTGATCTCGAAGGAGGACTGACGCACAGTGCAGATCACTGTCGGCTGAGTTAGAAATCTGCACCCCTGTAAGCCGGTTTCTCACACGGCAGAGGACGACCCTCTACTATATCACAGAATTCTTTCTGTTATGCGAGAAACCTAGAAGAGGTGAATTCTGCAGTGCAGCCACCTGAGTGGTGGGGCAAAGTGCGCGCAGGACCAGTCTCTCTCTCTCTCTCTCTCTCTCTCTCTCTCTCTCTCTCTCTCTCTCTCTCTCTCTAGGCAATGAGCACTCTGACCTGTGTAGAGACGCAGACACGCCCTACCAACTTACACCTCTCTCTCACTTCTCGGCACAGCAGCGTGCAAGTATGGCACCCAGGGGCAGCAGGTGTAGAATACCTGGCCATAACATGACCTTTCTGTCGTTGTAAAAAACAGGTGAGATTAGGGTTCGCAGCGCCTGTGCAGATCAGGAGGAGCACGATCGGAAGGACCGCAGGCCAGCAGGGTGGACAAATCTGGTGAGCGCTTGCAACGTGGCGCAAAGTAACGGCACAAGCGGCTAACGCAACGAGTCGCAGGTCTGTTCCAGGAGGGGGCGCGCAGGTCCGGGCGACAGCAGAGACGCGCAAGTCCAGACGATGGCAGGCGGCGGCAGTGACGCGCAGGTCCGGTGACGGCAGGGACGCGCCTCCCTCTCTTTGACTCAAGCCTCTCTCTCCTCTCTCTTCTCTCTCTCTCTCTCTCTATCTATCTTCCTCTCTCTCTCTCTCTCTCTTTTAAATTTTATATTTTCTCTCTATAATTCTCTCTTCTTCTTCTTCTTCTCTCTCTGCCTTCCCCCGGGCCCTCTCAAAGTATGTGAAAAACTATGTTAACAAGTTTTTAATTAAAAAAATAAAAAATATTTTATTAAAAGAGCAATGAGATTTTAAAAAGACTTTTAAAAATATCTAACTAAATGAGAGAGGAAATGAGAAAAAAAGAGGAAATTTGAAATTAAAAAGTTCTATTTTCTCTTTCTTTCCTCTCTCTCTCTCTCTCTCTCTCTTCTTTTCCTCTCTTTCGCTCTTTCTCTTCCCCTATTCTCTTTTCATTTCTTCTTTCTCTATATCTTTCCCGTGGTTTTTTGTTCTCTTTCCCCTCTTTCTATTTCTCTCTCCTCATTTTTCTTTTGCTCTCTATCTCTCATCTTTTTTCTTTTCTTCTCTCCCCATATCTTTCTCTCAATTTTGTTCTCTCTCTCTCTCTCTCCTCATTTTTCTTTTCCTCTCTCTTTCTCTTTCTCTCTCTCATGTTTTTTTCTCTCACCCTCTTTTTTCTCTCTATATTTTTATATTTTCTCTCATCCCCCTATTCTCTCTCTCTCTCTCTCTCTCTCTCTCTCTCTCTCTCTCTCTCGTAAAAAGCTGTTAAAAAAGGTGTAATTTTAAAAACATTTTTTTCTTTCCACTTTTCCCCCTCTCTTCCTCTTTTCCTCTTTCCTCTTCTTCTTCTTCTCTTCTTTCCACACTTCTCTCTCTCTCTCTCTCTCTCCCCTTTTCTTCTCCCCCTCTCTCCCCTCTTTTCCTTCTCTCTTCTTCTTCTTCTTCCCTCCTCTCTCTCTCTCTCTCTCTCTCTCTCTCTCTCTCTCTCTCTCTCTCTCTCTCTCTCTCTCTCTCTCTCTCGCAGTATGTGAAAAGTTATGCCAAAAAATTAAATTAAAAATGGTTTAACAATATTTAATTTAAAAAAGTATTAAAAATAGTGTTAGAATTTTAATTAAAAGAGAAAAAATATAAAAATAATTTTAAAAATATTTAATTAAAGAGGAGGAAAAAGAGAAAAAAGGAGAGTGAAGTTTAAATTAAAAAGTTTAACTTAACTGAGAGAGAGAGAGAGAGAGAGAGAGAGAGAGAGAGAGAGAGAGACAGAGAGAGAGAGAGAGAGAGAGAAGAAGAAGAAGAGTAGGGAGAAAAGATAGTGGTAGAGAGAGTTAAAAAAGAAGATGATGAAGAAGAAGAGTAGGGATAGAAGATAGTGGGAGAAAGAGAAGAAGAAGAAGAAAAGGAGAGAGAGAGAGAGAGAGAGAGAGAGAGAGAGAGAGGAGGAGAAAAGATAGTGAAGAGAAGCAGAGGGTGTGATAGAGGAGAGAGATAGAAGAGAAGGTATTGAAAGAGAGAGAGATAGAGAGAGAGGAGGAGGCATGTGAGCCAAGGGGACAGTTTCCACACTAGAGTTGTGCACTCATTCACACTTGAATTTATGGTATGGAGATATCCCCCCCATTCCATCGAAGCACTCACCATTCCCTCCACCTTGAAGTAATGTTGGGAGTGATACCCACCCACATCTACCACTTTCTCCCACTCTATGTCATTACCACCTTGACCTTATTTTATTTTAATGGAATTATGTCTCAACTTTGTCCGAGATTTTTTCATAATCTCATTACTCAACCCACCCCTCTAAACCAAATTTTTTGATCTCTTAAACCCCATTCGCACTTGCAAGCATTTCCTTGCTTCCACAAACCCTACTTTGTGTTCAAGACTGAGAAAGATTGTTATTAGATAAGGAGGAATCGAGAAAGTTCTGATAATGATGGCCCCAAAGTAGCAAAGAGTTGGAGGACAAGAGGTTGCATGTGTGAATGAGACACCATTCCCAACAACTTCTACTCAAGTACCATTGGATAGATTTTAAGTGATTAAATGAATGATTGATTGATAAATTTGGTTTATATCCAATTGGCTATTGTTATCACTTGCGATAACGAAGGGAAAGGGGTACTTCCTATCCATGTAGCCAAGAACCTTGAATACCCTTAGATTATAATGCATTCAAGATGGAATTGCAGTTTACAAACCACCTTAGGAAATGGAAATGAATTGTTTGTCGAGAATTAGTCATGATTATCCTTTGAAGGACAAAACTACTAGATGTGAAGATAGATGCCCGACTCATGCATATTAAGTATTGCATGCTAACACGTTAAATCACTTAAGAGAAAAGCTTATGACATTTGAAAAGTACAAAGAGGGTTGACAAGTATCACTCCCTAAACACTAAGGGGATTATTATGTATCATTCTATATGATTGAACTTTAGGAGAAATAAGTCACAATATCTTCTCATGTGGGATACTCAAATGATTTTTTTTTTCCATGAAATGTTAAGATATGCTTGTTGCTAAGAAAAAAGATGTTTTCTTAATTGAGAATAGACTGGTTGCCTTTATTGTGGATTTTGAAAAGTGATATTGTGTCCACATGGGCAGGTTCTTGGTTATTCCTTAAGTCTCCCAAAGACTAGTGGTAGAGCCCTTCACCAAGGGGTTTGATTTATCTACAATGGGTGCTAGGACCAACCTCAGATGCAAGAGGTCTCTCTATAGGGAGGACATTAGGTTAGGGGGCGACAAGGGTACTACATCATTTAAAATGATTAACTAAGGAATTTTATTGCTATATGCAAATTAAATCATGCTAGGATTCATTAGCAAACTAAAGAAAATCTTAGAGTGAAGTGGGAGGCTAGATCCCTAATAGGTGTTACCAGAGGTAGGTCTTGATTCAATGAGAGGCTTCCATCACAATTTAAGCATTAGATAGGTAATTTAGGAAGAGCTATCCTAGTGTGTCATTAGTAGAAACCAACTAGTGCAGATCAACCTCTCATTGCTTCCCCTCATTTCTCACTCTCTTTGAACCAAGTATGGCAACGGTTCACTTTGGTTTGAGAGACAATAGTAATATTATCACCTCATAGACAATGACAGATAGAAACTCAAAGACTTTTAGCATCTAAAGTTAGGTTCCCATTTTAGATCAATCCTTTTGGGGTTGAGGTAGAGCTTCCCCTATGGGGTAGACTCAAGTAGCTTGACACCACAAATGTCTAGTTATTCTAATGAGTTCTAGATGGTGGTAGTCTTGAATGCTTCTAGATGGGCTACTAGAAATACATGATATTGATGTTTGATTTAGGTAGGCATGTTACACCCCTTTAATCTAAACATGTCTAAGTGGGAAATTTAGGGAATTAAAATCATATTTTAATAGTTTTTTTTTAAATCCTTAGTTTACTACAACATAGTTTGCATCATTAGCCAACCATGTTTGCATGGAATTATAGCTACTTTGGCTTGAACCACAACCATTGTATCTTTGAGTTGCAAAGCTTTTGTGGCTTCCCTGGGTTATGCTTCCATTTCATGTTATATTATAATATTAGTAATGGGATCATTATTGATGGTTTCATGTATAATCTCCCTACATTCTTTGAGACCATAGAAACTAGATTTTTAGGGGCACCTTTTACATGCACTCAAGGATGGTGCTTCCAAACATCATTCTGTTGTTGCCTTGGCCTAACAAGTCTTCATTAAGACACTTAAATTTTTGGAGGTTGATTTGACATCATTTGGTATCGAGGGCCTCCTATAGTTTTTGCATAGAAAAGTGCCAAGAATAAGTGGGGGGTGTGAAGAGACTTAACATTTTAGATAGCATGAAAATTTTGGGAAGAGTTTTTAGGAGATTGTGTAGCAAACATGTATAAAATTGTGGAGAATCTAGTCAAGATAAGTAATGAGCTCATCTCCACCTTTGGGGTTATAGGTAATAGCAAGACCACAAGCTAATTCACTCTCTATGAGAACTTGTCTAAAGAAGTATGTCTATATAAAAACTAGGGAAGAGAGAGCATAATGTGCTTTACCCCTAAAAGTATATACTTTCTCTACCAAAAAAGGAAATGCGCTTTTCCCCAAATTTATATTCTTCCCTCATGAAAAAATGCAAAAACTAATTTGAAATAAGCCTTGTATGTTATGCACCCCCAAAAAGTAATTTTAAATTTTTACCCCCCTTTCTATTTTCCCTAAAGAAAATTAGAATTTCATACTTTCCACCCCTTTGTTGTCAAAACCTCTCAATATTTTATTCCATGAAAAGTGTGTTCGTATGTGTTTCATAAGGTTAGTTTAAGATGCTCTTAGTACTAGGTTAATGCACTATAACATCATAGAGTGAGCTTTTGTTATGATGAATGAATTATGCAAAAACTTTCACTTGGATTCAATACTAAATGATCCATCTTATTATTTTGTAGTTTATTATGTTTTTAAATGTTTGGATAAATTTTTATTACTTAACTAGTTTTAGGAGTGTGTGAATATGCTAATGTGCTAGTATTTCATTCTTTCATCAACCAAAACATAAGTTTGACAAAACTTGCACCTTAATGTATATATCTCATATTTCACACCATTTATTAACAAAGAGTTACATAATGGGGACATCACAGTATGCTCTACTTCATGGTGCTTATCTTTCTTAATACAATAGGAAATAAGGAAATTCCAAAAGTAATATATTTATTGTTTAGCTTCATTTCTACAATACTATTGTGTATATATTCGTAGTGGTGGATAATGTAAAAAGCTTTTTATAATCAATAGTCACTCAAATTCTCTATAACAACTCACATTGGGAATGTGTATTCTTTGTATATCAAAATTCAAAATGATGTTACTTTAATTTCCCATCATTGATTTTCAAATAATTAGGTGGTCATGTCTATGTAGTTTTCACTCACAATAGTACAATGATTTAGATTAGCACACTCAGCTTGTGTATCTTATGGATTTGATTGTGACACTTTGCAGGACAAACCAAATCTTCTTATTCTAAGCATGTCCTTATTTTGAAGGAAAATTTTCTTTCTATTCTATTTGTGAAGGGTAAACCCCCCTTTGAAGGACATTGAAATTTTCAAAGTTGATATTGATGAATGATGGTTTTTAGATTGAATTACATTGTTACAATGAGATCATCCATGTGAAAATTAATCAAAATGTGCATTTAGTTTTGATATGGGATTTGACACTCTTTTTTGAAAAGTATTTTACATTGAATTTCACATTTAGTAAACATAAGGGTGATATATTGAGCCAATAGTGCATATGTCAAAGGAGGCTTACATATCATCACATGTTCTAATATAAAGAAAATATTGAATGATATGATATATAAAGTGCATGTTATACATTATTAAATAGTTTCATAAAGCCAAATATTTCACATGTCATGTCCTTACTATCCTATTAAACTTAGGTATTAAATTACTACGATTCTGTTTGACTTAAATGGCTTGGTGCAAATGCAATTTATATAACTCATTTTGACACATCTTTTACAAAACAAAGTTGTTTTGCTAGAGCATTCACATTGCATGTGAACATCTTCCTAAGGAACAACAATTTACAAGATATTTAAAAAAACACCTCTCTTAAGCTTAAATAGAACACTTTAGCTTGTAACAAGTTCTAATCTTCACTTGAATGCACTAATTGTGCCTAGTTGTGATGCTCTCACCTAAATCCACATAACCACATAGTGATTAGTGGCTTAGCACATCAGTAGGTATGAGAAATTAACCCTACCATGTCTTTCCTTTTCAGCTTTCTACAGAAAAAAGGAAAGACAACACATAATCAATTTTGGAGCATAAGATATCATGAGAAATTCATTTCATGTTGATAAGTTCCAAAATTTATCATTCTGATTTTGATAGATGTCATTAAATAATCAATGGAGTCATCACCACACTTGGACAAAAAGGATTTTGATGTGATTTGTGACTCCATGTGATGGTGGCAACTATTAGATCCAATTCCATTATCAATGATGTCAATTGTCTAAAAAGTAATCATGAGCACATGCATTTAATAGGGTTGAAAAAATAGTTTCACACACACAATATAACAAAGGCATAAATGCAATTTTCAAGATGAGGCTAACTCAAATTCTAAAGAAGGAAAGCAAGGTTATTGGCCTAACTTGTAAGGACATACAAATCTCTATGTGGTAATACTCATATGTCTTACCTTGCCCAAAATAGAGGCAAACATATTACCCTAAAACCAAATTCATCCCTACCAAGCTAAAGATGGTTATAGGTCAAAACTCTGGTGCTTTAATTTTTTTAAAAATCCATCCCTACCTACCGAAGATGTTTGTAAACTCAAGAAATTAAACTAAAAACCAAATTCATCTCCCTACCAAGCTAAAGATGCTAAGTTTGGTGGTTGAAAAAAATTTAACAAAAGATACATATTTGTACTTAGACTCATATCTAGTCAACATCCTTAGCTTGCCCCGTAAAATTAGTCATAAACTTCCAAGTGTATCCTAGACCAACAATTCTAAGCAACAATTTGTGCCTTGAAAGGAGACCTAACAATTTGTGCCTTGAATGGAGACCTAACTATATATCCTTAGATTTTGTTTCACACAATATGAAACCTGAAGGCATTTGGAAATCTAAATCAATGTTTTACTTGTAGGTTTTTAGAAATTATAACTAAAAATATAGTTTTTAAAGGAACTCTTCCTTCTCATATACTTTTGAGAAGGCATTTTGAAACTTGAGCTAGTGCTAGGATGATGCATGAACTTGTATTTTCCCAACATTAGCACTGATCAATTCTTATTTCTATACAAAAACACTCCAATGTCTTGGGAACTTAGGGATCCTAAAATTTGATGATCTTTTGTAGAATCAAGTTTTAATCATCTAGACTAAATGAGACTATCTACTTTTTAATCCCAATTTTCACCTCTAGTGGACATGAATATGGGTGTAACATTGAAACTCATGGTATGATCTAAATGATGATACATTTCTAGCTAGTAACAATTATGATGTTTAATTTCCAACAAAAAATTACCCCACATAGCACAAAGTTTCTAGGGAGAATATGTATTATCTTTTTAATGACTAGACAATTTTGTGTCATGTGATCCACATAAAACATAACCTTGATATTGATGAAAATTTATCAATAGTTGAGAATTACTTATATCCTAAACTCTTCACCCCACAATTCCATGTTACAAATATTGCAATACATCAATGATCTATTCATGTGTATTGGAAGGGGGGGGGTGGGGGGGGGGGGGGGGGGGTGGCATTCACTCATAAATATGTAAAACATATCATGTGGGTTCAACAACAAAAGGGATATTTTAAATCCATTTTTATACTTAGTTTAATAATGAATGATATCATTTAATGAATGTATTTTTAGTGATTGAATAGGAAAAGGGTGGGTTTTATTTCAAATAATTATACAAATAAGGGTTTTTAATGAGGCCTTGAACACACATGATAGTAATGGTTTAAATATAGTGAATGCATTTATACTAATTGTTTGTGTGTGACTTACAACAAGAACAATATATAAAGGATTTTGTGGTATTAATTTAAACAATGATGTGTATAATCTTTTTATAAACCTAGTAATACTCCAAGCATATAAATTATGGCATTCACACTCTAATACAAAAGTGTTACCTTGACTTTTCCTCTAGTTGGTAATGCACATCAATGTAATGCACAATTGTACTTCCATACGGTTATGTTCATGAGTCTTATTTATACGTTGGTATGATGCCATTTGAAGCATTTCCTATCTTTATCATTTGATGTTGGTAACATATAATATGTGTAATGAAGCAATTTTAGCCTAAGTCTTTATACTAACTTAGAACCTAGAGTTTACTAAAAATGGCAAGACTGTACAATTGTGCAATCATTTGCACTTCTCATTTTTGAGGATTCTCCTCCCATCTTTCATTGAGGTGTGTTTCCATGGCCACTATGCATGAGGTTTGTTTTATGTAGCATTTCTTGTAAGTCTTCTTCTTAATCTTGGCTATGGTTTTTTAATGCCATAAGCAACATATTAATGTGAGATGTGGCTATGGCTATTGGAACATTTCATGTATTTTCTTGGTTTGAGTAACAAAATTTCTTTTAATTAAAAATCCTCCATTTCAATTGGTGTCAAATATTTGTCTTTTGATCAATATCTAATCTTTTTTCCACAAAATTCCACATCCAAAGTAGTATAGGTGGTCCAAACCTATGGATAGGACATTTCCATACCTGAGAGAGCTTCTACAAATAGCCCATGACTAAGTTCGACACCATTTAAGGGACACCAAAGAAAGAATGGTAGAACTTGGATATATTTGGCAAGTTATCACCGTCTTACAACCATTTTCAAGGACCTTTTAGAAAAAGTGAAAGCTTTAAATTTTTTTGTAAAGGCTTCATTTCTTGGCCCTAGACTTACTTACTAAACATTGATAAAGATATATCAGATATTTCAACATTAAAGATCTCTTGAAGCAAGGTTGATACATAGAGCTAAAGATTTAGTGGAAATAATCTATTCAGCTCCAACCTTATGAATGGAGAATTCTTATTCATCCATAAGCTACTAAGGATATATTGGAGAATCCTATGAAGAGGAATCATGAATAGATCGATGGTGGCTAGCCACAATATGGTCACTAATCCACATGATGTATGAGGTGCTCTTTCTAGTTTCTCTTAATTGCTCTATTATCCAATTGGTGAGCCATTTTGTTTGTTGAAAGAGAGATTAGAAAGATTCGTACACTTTTTTTGCATCAAGATTGATTGGTTGATTTATATATGCATAAAGATTGATTCATAATCCACATTGATGTTCTCCTACTAGTCCAAATGAGCAATAATCACTTCCATTTAATCTTTTGTGACTTGTTGCATTGAATTATTCCTAACCATGACATTTATTGTTTCCCTTGATTGAGTTGTATAATGGAAGTAATCTTGATAAGTGTAAGTTAGTAAGTACTATGAATGAGTCATTGAAGTACTTGGAGGGTAAAGTCCTATTCCATTCAATCTCCTTTCAATCTATTCCTCCTACATTATCATTCAATCATTGCCATTTCCTTTTCCAAAAAGTATAAAGACTTCATACTTATTTGCTTATAATAGTATGATCTTGCCATGTGATATTCCCATCGAGAAAAAGGATAGATGTTGGATGAGGTAGTAAGCTAAAAGAGAGGTGACCCTCCTTTACTACTTATGACTTTGAGGGGTGCCTAAGAGGGAAATTTTCACACACCTTAATGATCTAAAGTCCATGTAGAGAGTCTTTTATTCCACCTTATCCCTCACATCGATACTCATGAGTGAGTAAAGCATTAAATATTGTAGCCATCTTGAAGTTTCAATATAGTTGAAGGTAGTCGTAGTTTACAAGAGCATCATTACAGGTTCAAATAGGGGGTTTATAGGTTAATTGAAAGTACCATAGGGTTTATACAAGGCATTGATAGGTGTAAGAAAATTCTTATACGTTTCTCTATAGTTATCCCAAGGTTTATAGGGCATATAGGGTTACATATTTTGCATAGTCACATTGAAGAGAGATTGGAAAACATACATTGGAAACTAAAGTTATGGCTGCTTTTACTGAGAATGGGTTTCTTAGAAAGCACCTAAATATCCTGAGAGGGGGTATTGTTTGCAGTTGTTTCACACATCTACCCTTATCCAAGTTGAGAATACTTTAGATCTTCCTTCTCCTCATCCAATAATCTTTCTTTGAAGCTATTGTTCACTTCAATTGGTGGTACACTTCATGCTCATCTATTATTTGGGTTACTACACTCTATAACTATGGCAAGAAATAAGAAGAAAGATCAAAGCAATGGATAACATGAATGAGAAGTTGTATGCTTATCATACTATTTTAAATTCTTTCATTGATGCAATAGATCAAGGACATGATGCTATGGGTAATACAAAATTGAATGTGAGAGAATGAACAAAAAAGATAGTATCTAAATCTTGGAGGAAAGATAAGTTCACATTTTATTTTCTTTTTGAGCAGGGCAAACATAGTTTTTATGAATTTGTCCACTTGCCCCACCCACCATATCCCACTTAAGAGAATCTTTCAAGCCTTTTATAAGTCCTCCCTTTGTTTTAAGTAAAATTTTACTCTATCTAATTACTCTTGGGTTTCCTCATATCCCTCATTTATTCAAGACGCTTCCTTATATCCCTCCTTAATTGCTTGTTCTAACCGAATGGCATGGACATATGTCTAGGCCCTCATGTTGCTTCTTGGTATGGTAAAGAGTCATCCTCGATTGAATGAGCACATTTCTAGGCCCTCAAAATATTTCTTAGTTCATAGAGATATTCTTGGTTGTTCAGAGGAGGCCTTGAGTTTACTTGACAACCTAGGGCCAAGCAACAGCAGGGAGGGGATGAAGCCCTGTATTAAATCCCTCATCTCTCTAACATTTCCCTTCACACACTCCCATCTTAAGTAGTCCTAGACCACTGGAAAAATGCCCTGACTTAAACATTTGACCATCGTTAGAGGGAAATTTGAATTTAGAAGTGCTCAGATGATTTCCTGTGTTTTCAAACAATGTGGATACGACTTAAAGAACTACTTTTAAAAAGAGAATGTACAGAGTAGCAAACCATTTTCACACGCCAAATCCGATCTAGTTGGCACCTTTGGACTTAATTTTAGTTGATGCGATCCTTTCACCTTCCCAACTTTGTTGGATGTCTATTATTTGGGTTACTACACTCTATAACTATGGCAAGAAATAAGAAGAAAGATCAAGCAATGGATAACATGAATGAGAAGTTGTATGCTTATCATACTATTTTAAACTCTTTCATTGATGCAATAGATCAAGGACATGATGCTATGGGTAATAGCAAATTGAATGGGAATGGAGGTTCTATGGCTCCAAATGCCCATGTCATTGGTCAAGTGGTTGAAGGAGGGTTGAAGCTAGTGATTCTCATGGATCCATTGATAACTTTTAGCTTTCTAAAGAATCCAAGAGCCTAAGTATGGAATTCATCAACAAAACCAAATCCCTGGACAAGTTTTACCAATTGATAGCTACCATTACTACACTAAGTGATAGATTAATCCCTACTTTGCTCTCCATTAGTTCTACTCACCAATTGATAGTTGCCATTACTATACTAAGTGATAGATTAATCCCTACTTTGGTCCCCATTATTTCTACTCTAGTCATTCATGGTCCTACTATTGTCAACAAGCCTAATCAACATTCTACTTAAGATTTTGGAGTCAGAGAATCATCAAGAGTCAAGGAGAAATTTCAACAGTCCAACCTATGCAAGATTTAAGGGAAAACCTCAAATTTTCCTAAGGAATCATGATCATCATGAATAATTACATTCTAGCCCTAGGAATGAAGATGTACATGGATGTGACCCATTTTGTAAATAGTTTTAACTTAACCCAATCAATCTCCTCATGGGTAAAAAATCATGAACCATCTTCATATGAAGAGCTTCCCAATTATGGCATATTAAAGCATAATAGATCAAATCAACAAGAAAGACGCTATGATGACAAGTCAACTTTTGTATGGCATAACTTTAATCAGCATTACTCTTATGGTCACCCTACACTTGGGAAATGTTCTTTTGGTAGTCATTCTCAAAGACCACATTTTCATGGAAAAATTTATAACAATGGTTGACAACCCTATAATTATGAATATAAAGATAAAATAAATATACTAAATTTCAAAAGTGATAACTCTTCTCCTATAGAATTAAAAGAGTAGATCAATAAATTGGAGATATATTTCTCTCTTTACTGATGCATGGAAAAGACTTAAGATTTGTTATGCAACCCTTCATCTTGAGGGTTATGCGCATACTTGGTAGATGTACATGAACAAGATTGGCCAACTCTCTCTATCTTGTGGCATTTAAGAAAGCCATAGTTGTGTTTTTTGTTTCTCCCATGGAAAAAGAGAAGTCAGAAAGAAGGTCACATGTTGGACTTTATCTCTAACATGCACCACTATGGTGGATCTCATTGCCATAAAGGTGGTCCCTATTGATATAGCTTTTAGCTTATGACTACCTCAAAAGGATCAAGAAGTTCTCTGTGGACCTAGAGAATATGCAAATGAAGTTTAGTTGGAAGGGGCGGCATGTCATTCTTCATGGCGTTGAAAAGAAACAAGTAGAACCGATCACTCTCAAGAAGCTTAAGAAGGAAATCAATGCTATATCTTGCATATTCACTATTATCCTCTCCAAGGTGGATGATAATGAGCAAGATTTTTGTCTCAAGAAATGGATCCATGCTTATAAAAGCTTTTGGAAGAGTATAAGGATTTATTTTAGCTACCTTTTTCTTTACAACCAAAGCAAGAAGTCCGATCTGATTCCATGGTTCCTTTTTTGTTCATTATTACCTTGAGAAACAAGCCAAAGAGGTAGTAAAAATGGGTCTCCTTCCACTAAGTCAATCATCTTTCACTTCTCCATTGGTGATTCTAGTTAAGAAGAAGGATAGGTCTTTTTGGATGTGCATTCATTATAGAAATCTTATGCAATGAAGAAGGCTAAGAGGAGTGAGAGAATGAATAAAAGAGAGAGAAAGAGAGGAAGAAGAGAAGAGAGAAAGACTAGGAGGAGGGAGAAAGGTAGGAAGAAGAGAGAGAATTCCAAGAAGAGAAGAGAGAAGGGAGAGAAAGCCATGAAAGTTGAAGGAGAAAAAGATGAAGATGAAAGGGTATTCATATTAAGTGATCCCCAAAAATAAAACCCCATACATCTTATATACCTATCCTTGAAGCTAGTGTTTTTTCTTATTGTTGGTCCCCTTATTCACATTCCCTTCCCACCTTAAATGTTTTTGTCCTCAAAAACCAAAATCAGGGCTTATTATAAGGTAGAGGAAATGCTTCTAGGTAGAGCTTTTCCAAGCCAATCCTTCCCCTAGGATCAAATGGATAACCTATATGATAGGCATCGAGTGTGGAGATCATCCATAGAAACATGGGGCTCTGCACTACCACTGGGGTCAAAAGGATAATTATGATCTAATATATCTACTGGGTCATAGAAGGGATCCATGGTGTCATGCTCAAACTATGATTGTGGCACAAGATCCTTGATGGCTAATATGGTAGCATTCATTGGGCACATGTTCATGACCCCCACATACTTGGATAATACTAGGCATTCAACCTCAAAGTCCTCGGATTGAAGGGTCTCCTTCTCACATGAAGTTGTAGTGAGATGCTCTCATCATGCCACCATCCGTGAGGAACATCATAAGGCTCACAAGGATGCTCATGCTACTTAGAGTAATGATCAAGTGGCTGATGATATTGATCACTCCATTGTTGCAATAGCTCATGCCCATGGATCATATCGATCACTCCATTGTTAGTACCAATGCTGCTCCTCATGTACATACTCATATACATTTGCATGTTGCTACCCATGTACATAAGACTTCCCAAATAGATATCCATGCCCATTACCATAATGCAACTCATAAGAATGTGCATATGCATAAGATGCATGATTCTTCTCATTATATGCATAATCATCATATATATGCTAGCCACAAGTATGTATATGATGTTGCCTTTGCTTATTGGACCCGCATCAATGGTCATGTTGCTCATAATTCCCATGAGAATGACCATGTTGCTACTCATATTCATGTTGATTTGTCCTTTTAAGCACAACCATTTGAGCAACTTGAGTTGTAAGGGTTGAAAGTTTTTCATTGGTTGCCTTGGCTTGAGTGTTGGTGGTTGATATGGTTGAGATCACTTGATCCATATTAGTCATTACTTTATTGTAACTCCCAATTAGTAGATTGTGTCTATCAACCCCCTGCTTGCTGATAGCTTCTTGTTGCCATAGAGTAGCATTCAATGCACTCATTTTGGGATGCCAAGAGTGAGAAAAGGAGTTAGAACTATGAGCCATGTCTGAATTTATCTACTTGACGCTCACTACTACTTGATTTTTGGCTATTGTATTCAATCATGAATGAAGAAAGTACGCTCTTTTTTGCTATAGATAAAACTACATTCAATGCTTTATACAACATCACAAAAGTTTGAGCTTTTAGCTAATGTTGGCTCCATGGTATTCTCATGGATTATTTTAACTAATTATTGCTTCTGTTCCAAGTCCATAAACTACTACTAAGGATGATTGGTTACTTAGATCTATTTCTTTTCACATGAAGAGTACAATATCAAACTACTATCTAGCTTTCTATGTCTGTGTTGGCAATACAATTTGAGAGATCATGTTGCAACTGGTTGCTAGTCAGGCTAAAATGCTACTACACTCAAGTTACATTGTTAAACTACTTTTCAAGAATTATTTTGCCAAAAATGGCCATGACTTTGCAATAGTGAATGAAATGTTGCTTACTCACATTCCTCACTCGGTTGAATTTTTGCTCTACTCTAGAGTAGATCATTGTGAGATTGTACTTGTGTGGGCAGCATCATTGCTAACAATTCAAGCTTATTTTTTGGCCTACATTGGGTAGATGGTTTAGTTGTTAACTTGGCATTGTGTATGCCTTCAACTTCATGTATTTGGGCATGAATAGGAGCCTATATTTCTTGTATCAAATTGCATTTATAGATTTGAAATACTCGGCAAGCTATCTTGAATATTGACAATCCACAATTGATTGATGGCCTATATGGGCATCATGGCAATAGAGTTTGGCATCTTGGTTGCATGCTTGGAAAGGTTGAAATCTATTGAGCTACAATTAAGGAATACACTTTGCAAATGAAGACTGAAACAACGTCTAGAATATAATGTATTTCACTATCTTAAATCACTAGGCTATGTAATAAAGATATTTCATGTTGAAACACTACCACATGATTGTGGGGCCAACATTGGATGTATTTGGACTATCTTTCTGATGGTATTGCAATTAATTGCTATTTATTATAGATTTTGGTTTGTCATTGAATGTTAAACCATGTCTATATGTTTAGTGGGTAGTCAATGTAACCTGATTGAAATGCTTTTACCCATGAATGGTATGAAACTTGTTTGGGGATGTTTTTGACATACTTGTAAGCTAAAAATACCCTAATTTTTGTAGCCAATTTACTATCGCAAATCTATGGAATGAAACTCTCTTACATAAGCAATGTCTAACAGATATTTACTTAGTGATTGGTTGAGTTAGTTTATATAGGGAGTTAGGCATTGTGTTGTCACTCATTAACTACTGAAGACTGCATTGAATACATAAATTTGGAGAGATAGCAAATGCTAACAAGACTAATAACATAGCTCAAATAGTTGGGTGAGAAACTCGATAACATCAACTATGCTATTTGGAAGTTCAGGATGGAGAATTTTCTCATTAACAAGGGTTACATGTGTGGAGGTTGAGCCCAAACTCCCCAAAAGAATGCAACTCCCGATTAGCTTCTTAGGGAACATCAAGCATGGACTGAGAGAGCTCAAAGGATAGTGGATTGTCTATCCCTATGTATTTTTTATGCTATGGTTATGCAAATAATGAATTGCAGCTCACCAAAAGATGCATGGGATATTCTGATGAGATACTATGGTACTATTACTAGTTAGCCCTTTATATACATAATGTATATGCTCAACTTTGATCCCCTAAAACAATACCAGTCATGATCTAGAACAATGCGCTAGGATAGTCAACATTTGACCCTTCCTAACTTGTCTTGATCTAGAGTTCAAATTTTTTGTGGAAGTTCTAAGTTAACCGAGAACACCCTGCCATATGAAAGATCTCTTGAAGAATCAAACCACTTTCTTCCCTCTAGGATTACCTTTAGTTTTTTTATTAGCCTAACACATTTTAGATTACCATATAAAGCTAGCTTTGTTAATTATCCCTTTGTGATAATGTTCCTCCACTCAAGTATCAAAACTGACATGAATATAAGAAAAAAAATCATTCTAAAAAATGTTTATTAAAATATATATATTTTTACTATCAGTACAATGATTCTTCTAATCAATATTAGGACCTTGCTTGAGGATCAAAATAGCCTACTAAATCTACCCTCAATCAACATTAGTGTTGAAGATTAAGCTCATTATCTCACTTGACTCTTCTAGCTATATCTAGCTATAGCCTAGCTGTATGGTGCATGTGGTCAATAAATTGAGCTAGTAACCCAACCACAATTGGAAATTTAGTTAGTGGTAGGCCCAAACAACAAGATTATTGTGTGTTACTTTCATTGTGTGCAGAAGACCAATGAAGAATAATGAAGAACATGGAATGGATGAGGGATGACTGCTCAAACTCTTTGCCTATATTCTCTCTCCAATTCTTTGTCATTGTACTAGAGTAGGTTTTGTTTTGCTAAACTAATGAATAGGTGAGTTGAAAATCCAAGAGGCATATCTAGTGTGTGTTCTCTAACCAGCTTTGGAGAGTCATTGGAAGAAGACAAGCAACCATTTATACTACTTGTGGAGCACTGTGAGTGTTGTATATTGGAGAAATTGACTAACAAGAGACACATGGATTTCACCTATGGTTGCACCTATTTCAAGATAGTATGGATAGCAAGCATGGATTGCATCATCAGACATTTGAAGGGCAACTATCTTTGATCATTACCTGTTGATCATCACTTGATTGAGATCTCTACCGGTCTTCTCCTCAACTCTGAGCACATTTGTGTGATATTAGAGGCATTGTTTAATGCTCATAATGGTAGTAGCAAAGCATCAGTGATGGACCAAGCAATTGAGCATTATTAATCATCATGGATAGATAGCACAAATGCAAGAAATTGTGCATTGATTCCCCTCTTCTCTCACCCTCTTTGAACCAAGTGTGGCAATGGTTCACTTCAAAGAAGTCACCTCAAAGCTAATGCTAGATAATGTTGATAGGAGATCATAGAATTAATTGGCCTAGTCTCAAGTCGATCCGTGTGTAGGATTGAGAAAGAGCTTACCGTGCAAGGTATGATAACAAATTAGTCACCTCAAAATTGATGTTAGATAATATTGATAACAGACCATAGAATTAATTTGTGCCCTATTTTAGGTCTATCCTTGTGGGATTGAGTTGGAGCTTCCCCTATGACGTAGGTTCAAGTAGTTTGAGGTTACAAAAGCTTGGCTATTCCAAGGGAGTTTCAAATGGAAGTTATCTTTATTATCTCTTGATGGACTCCCAAAAATTTGTGACATTAAGATTCATTAGATAGGCATGCTAAATTACTATGGTATTTAATGATATTTATTACCCTTTCACTTTGCATCATAGGCGAAATATTTAATAATCAAACAAAAATGTAACAACAAACTTTAATTTTGAGATGTCTTTATGTATGAGAATCAAAATCTAGTTCTAAATTTGAATTAGACAAAAAATTTCTATATTTCCAAAGCTTATATTACGATGATTTTATAAATCTTATGATCAAGGTGAATATCATTATGTTAGATGGTTTATGTATTAAAATTGTACTGGGACTTGTCATGCTACTAATCTCACTCCTATTCAAAATGGCTCAACTAATCAACTTAGAGTTAACTAGCTACCTCAAACCTTTGCCTTAGTCTTAGCTTGATTGAAATGGCTCTCCTAAATCAACATCATGCAATTATGGTGGATTGATGCTAGCTACTTCAAAACCTTTGCCTTGGTCTTATTTAGCCTTATTGAAATGGCTCTCCTCAATCAACTTCATGCAATTATGGTGCAATTAGAAATATTAATCCTTCTAAACATTGTAATTTATCATATGAATGAGAGTGGTCACTAAGAGTACACTATTAAGCAATAAAGGATATAGCATGCATTTAAGTAGTACTTAGTACCTAATATTTCAAAATTAGCTCCTATATAATAAACATTATGTATTTCATCATGTCCATCTTTCTTAATGTAATAGAAATAAGTAATATTTGAGAAATCATTTTAAGCTCCATTACTTGGACACTCCTTTTCTATGCCTTAGAAGACAAGATTCTTTAGTTCTATATGCATCCTTTATAAAATACCAAGAATGCTATGGGTCAAAATGATAATCAATGCAAGTAGTACAATATCATTTTGCATATATTATTCATGGTGATAGATAGGACTAGAGTTTTGTAATAATTTACAATCACTTAAAATTCCTCATAACTCACATTTAGAATATGTGATGTTTGTATATTCAAATTTGAAGTCCCCATCATAGATTTTCAAATAATCAAGTGGTCACACCTATATCATTTTCAATCATAGTAGTAGAATGCTTGCATCAGCACTACTCATGTTCTTTAACCTAGGGATTTGATTGTCACACCAATCCATGACAATGGTAGAACTTGAAGGATAACCCAAAGTTTTAATTTGAAGGGATATGCTAAACTTCAATTTTGTGAAGAGATTGGATGGTACACTACTCTAATTATCCTAATTATATATTGATTTTGAAGGGAAATTTTATTTATAACCTTTAAAGGGGGATAAACCCCCCTTTTGAAGGATATGCAACCTTCAAATTAGAGTTGATCGATTTTTGCTTTGGATTCCATCATGAATGAGATCTTGCATATGAAAAGTAATCAACACACGCAATTAGTACATTATTAAGCAATGATGAATTGTCATTTTTAAAAAAGACAAAATGTTTACCTTGAAATTCATTAGCAAACATTGATATGATGCATTGAGCCCGTGGCGCACATGTCAAAAAGGCCTACAAGCACATGTTCTAGTCTGAAAACTAATATTGAATGATATCATAGACTAAATGCATGATACCCCTTGTTAAAGAGTTTTATAGAGCCAACTAATTAGCATGTCATGTTCTTATTAGCCTATAGGATTGAGTTATTCAATTACAATGATTATATTTTTAGCTTAGATGCTTGGTGCATATGTATTTTATGTAATCTAATTTGACACATCTTTGACAAAGCATTTGAGGTATTCAACTATTATGATTATATTTTCAACTTAAAACCTTGGTACACATGTAATTTATGTAACCAATTTGACACATCTTTTACAAAACAATGTGTTGTGCTAGAGCATTCACATTGCATGTCAACATCTCCCTAAAGAAAAAAATTTGGTTTCTTATAATCACTTTTGAGATTGTGCATACTTGTGAGTCTTTCCTTTAAGGCTACATAATAAATAGTGGTTACTCGCTTAACACATTGTTAGGGTGAGAAAATAAGCCTACCATGTCTTTCTTTTTTAGCTTTGTAAATAAAAAAGGAAAGGAGCATCTAGGCCATAGATCTTGGAGGATAAGACATAAAGTTGAATTCATGTAAGGTCTAAAATTATCATTCTAAATTTTCTAGATCTGGAATTTGTGACTTTAATACATTTTGTCGGAGCATACATAAGATCTTGTTTCACACCGAGTAGGTACTTGGAAATTTGAATCCATGTTTTCTTCATAGTTTTTTAGAGATTATAGGGAGAACTGCATATTTTTAAGGGGACATTTCCTTCTCACATACTTTTGAGAAGGCTTTTTTGAAACTTGAGCCTACATTGGCATGCAACAAACTCATATTTTCCTACCTAATATCATTTATATAACTTTTTCTTTTGATATCTAGACACTTTGAGTACATTGGGGCACTCAAGGATTCTTAAAATTGATGACATTTTATGGATTTATTTTCTAATTATCTAGAACAACTAAGATAGTGAGCTATTTGATCCCAAATTTTGCATGCATTGAACATTGATTGAAAAACTTTGAAGGGAAGTTACATCATCCAACTATTAGGAGTAGCATTGGTGTGACATTGAACCTCTCAATTTGATCTAAAGGATAATAGGTTTTTGGTAGTTATGATTTTTAATAACCAACTCTCTCTCTCTCTCTCTCTCTCTCTCTCTCTCTTTCTCTTTTTTTTTCTCTTCTCTTTTTCCCCCCTCTCTCTCCTCTTTTTTCTTTTCTTCTTTCTTCTTCTTCTTTTTCCTCTCGTATTTTTCCCTCCTTTGTAGTAGCCTAGTTCTCTCTCTCTCTCCCTTTTTCTTATCTTCCCCATCTCCCTGCTTTTTAAATTTCTCTCTCCTATTTTCTCTTCTCTCCTCTTTCATAATTGTTTTTCTCTCTCCTCTCTTTTCCTTCTCTCACACCCTCTCCTATTTTTTTCCTTTTTTCTCTCTCTTTTTTCCTTGTTTATTCCTTCTCTTTTTGCTTATCTCTCTCCTCTTTTTTGTGCTCTCTTCTTCTCTCCCCCTCTCTCCCTACCCTTTTTTTCTCTTCCTTTCCTATTTTTTTCTTCTCTCTTTCTCCATTTTATTGCTTCTCTCTCTCTCTCTCTCTCTTTTATTTTCTCTTTTTCATATTTTCCCCTCTCTCTTCTTTTCCTCTCTCGCTCTCTCTCCCCCTCTTCTTTTTTCTTTTCTTCTCTATTTGTATCTCTCTTGGTTTTTGTTCTCTCTCTCTCCCTCTCTTTCTCTTTCTCTCTCCTCATTTTTATTTTTATTTCT